>NC_143569.1:8545000-8845000 GCF_054136105.1 Typopeltis vanoorti
ATCATGTGACATCTTTCACCGGCGGAACACCGGTTAAGAACCACTGTTCTACGTGCTTATAGAATTTTTCTGCTTTCCTTATCAAAGATTGAGCCGAGTCATCCATTTTCTTTAATATCCTTCGGACAGAGCAGTCTTCTCCCACTCGGATATTACACTATTATAATTCAGTAATCACACCAAGATAACATTAAATTACTACACAAGTTTATTTAAAAAATATCTAGCATATTATATCTTATTATGCTGAATAGTTTGCTGAAATGCCCCTTACAGTCCCAAAGGAAAACATACTTGTCATTGGATTAGAAAATTTTCTTATGCAAAGCCTAGAATCTTCTTCAGAAATAAAAAGACGCTGTCGTGAATTTTCAATTAAAATAGTATAGTTCTCCATTAAAAAACCAATCGCCATCTAAACCACCCACTTTTATTGAGTTCCTTATATCACCAGTAAGTCATCTTCTATCAAACAAATTTTTGTGAGGTTTATAACCCACGAAAGGTTGTGAACATATCGTGCTAATATTAGTTACTGTGGGTTTGTTCCCTACTCCAATGAATAAAAACATTTAATTTCATTGCCAGGTCTCGCAAAAAAATATTTACCATTTCAAGACATTCACAAACATCTTCGGCTGCAGCGAGATTCGTACCCACGGCCTACTGACTGAAGAGCTCACTCTCTAACCATGCAGGCAAATGGAGAGATTTACTTATTAACTGAACGTTGCTTTTTTAACACGTTGGTTGCCAACTACGAGATAAATCGTAGTAGGCGATCTGGCCGTGAGGATCGACTACGAGTTATCTCGTAGTTGATAGAGTTGCCTTTTTCGTGCAGCTGCGAGTATATTCATAGGATATAAGCGTAACTAAGGATCGTTGGCTTCTGGGAAGAGAACAAAAAAAAAAAAAAAAAAAAAAAAAAAAAAAAAAAAAAATCAAGGCTGGCGCACATGAACAGAAAATTTATTCAAACAGTGAAAATCAAATACAAAGTAATAGAGCACTTTTATTTTTTGTGATATTTTTTAAAACAACCTTCCACACAAACTGCTGGCTTCTCTTCGCAGGCTGGACAATAATAGCGCGTTTCTCGTCGTTTTTTAGCTTGGGCACAATTCGACATGGCTTTGTCGGACGCAGTTTTCTTTCGGTAGGTGAGATACTCTCTAAATAACGAACTTCTTCCGATCTAACTTTCTTTGAAACTGATAGAAACTCTTTTCCAATCAACGCTTCGACGAATGCTTTAGCAAATTTTATAAGTTTTATTATGTTAGAATTGGTTACTTTATGAAGAAATTTGAACGCATTGTGTATATATATATATATTTCTATAATATGTCACAATTTTTTTCGGCCACCTAATGGTCTTTATTGGAGCTGAGTAGTACGACAGCATTTGATCTGATCCGTCAATGCCGGACTTTCCCTTATTATAATCTCGAATTATGTTTGGTGACATCGAAAATTTTCCATTGCGGTTGGACACGTCTACCATTTCAACAACATGCATGTTAGAAATACAAGGTGCTTCTCATTTGTCTTTCCATTTACATATTATCTACAGGACCATTGCGCTGCCAAAATCCTCAATTTTCGATTTACCACCTCTATGGGATTTCCCTTTCTGTTATTACGTAGTGTTCCACACACAAGTTTTTCGTGCAGTCAATAATTTCGTAAGAGTAACAGAATCATAAAAATTATCCATATATAATATAATATGTACCCCTTATCGAGGTATTCCTCCAGTAAGTGCAAAACAACTTCACTAGTGTGACCAAATTCATGGTCAGTTTCTTCAGATTTACCGGAGTAAATTTTTATTTTCATAACAAGACTATCGGACTCACCCAGTTCATAAAGTTTGATTCCGTATTTGTGTTTTTTATTTTGTATATACTGGGGGAAACTTAATCTTCCAGGCCACAGCATCATTGATTCATCGATACAGATATTTTTATCTGGTACGTAGTTTTGCCCCATAATATTAATAAAATGATTCGATATCGATCTTACCTTGTATAGTCTGTCGGAAGATGGTATTGAGTTATCGGCGAAGTGAAAATAACCCAATAACAACTGGAATCTCTCTTGACCCATATGTGATCGCCAAAACATATTATAAAGTGGGATTCTACTCCAGTAATGCTCTACTGTTGGAAAAGAACAAGGGTCCATTTGTAATAAAAGTCCAATAGAAACTTTCATTTCCGCGACGCTGACGTCCTTCCATTGTGATGCCCTGTAATATTTTCTTACTCGTGGAAGTTTTGCAGTTCATATAAATTAGTTTGTTCGACCAGTAATGCAAGAAACTCTTCTGAAAAAAATAAGTCCACCAATGTTTGTATGTAAAATCTGTTGTGTCCAATTTCAAATCAACTTTCTCTTGGAAAATGAATTGCTCAGGATCTTTTGTATTTCGGCCCACAACTTATCGTTGTGTTTGATGTTGTTGCTTGGGAAGTATCAGGATTATCTTGAGGCTCGGGGACGACTTCATCTTCGCTGTCCTCACTCGAATCCTCAGAAGGTTCATAATCGCTACTGTCCTCGGCAAAAATCTCGTCAAATTCTGACTCACTTAGATTGGCGTAGTATTCAAGTTCTTGAGTCGGTGGTCTTTTCTTATCCATATTGTGGGGTCATAAATATATATAATAATAATAATACAAAATACCCAAAGAAGTACGTGTAACGTACTCGACTACGTTTGATTCACTGCTGACGAATTTACGCACACATCGCTAACTCTGCCTTAGCGAAACAAGTCGAAGCCTGTCTGAGTACGAATTAACTCGTAGTTGGCTACTGCGAACTTTCTATTACATATGCTAACTACGAGATAACTCGTGAGACCTTTTTTCCCCAAGAAAACACATTCTGTATGTTTTTTGGTGATTACCATGCATTATAATTAGGGTTTTGAATAATATGATGATTAAATAAAATTGGCTTCTGAGACCCGACTCCTGAAAATTACAGTGGCAATCAACGTGTTAAGTAGGCATTTATAATTACTATAATTTAATTATTATGAATTAATAATTATAATCAGAATTGGTGACGAGGAATAATAAGAATGGTTAACATCCCATAACCCACTCGATGCATTCTTTAATAACTACTGAACCGAAGTAGTTGGTATAATGAAATGTGGCGTATATTTGCATGAGTCAAATAGAACGGATTTGCGCGCATGCTCAACAAGAACTACAAATATTGCATCATCTGAAGGGGTTTGACGTAAACTCCTCCCTTATCACAGCTTTGCAGCAACGTGTGAATCCTATTTCGTATCTGTGTGCTGCACTAGTTGCTCAGACATTACTCTGCAGTCGCCGTTCGGTGCTGTGGAGATGAAAATGTTTACATAAAGCGAATTCGGCAGAGTACACTCTTTAAGGACGTGTTCGGCCTAGAAAACAGCGATTTAAATTTCAAATCATTCATTATCTGAATGAATGCAAGGTTATCTTCTGGACTCTTAAATGAATCGCAAAATGGAAAGAAAGTATTACTTCATTTTCTCTTTGCTGGTTCGAAAATTTTAATTTTTCAACCCAACGAACGAACAAACAAACATCGCAGATGAACGCTTGTTCCCAAAACTCGGGAACGAAGTTTTGTCACCCTAGAGAATGCTAGCTAATTAGCTATTCCGCATTCAATTAGACCTAATTGCTATTCTGATTTTGTACGTTTTGTGGAAATGTGATTGCCTGCCAGAAAACGGCGATGATAAACTGGCAGCAATCCGGACTTCTGCAGAGTAGCAGCCTCTCTTTGAACAGTTTTCTTTGGCTGTGACATGCCAACAAAATGATTTCCAGGAATGTCTGTACTGTGCTGTGCACTTTGTTGAAATACAACCGATTATTTGTTTAAAGAAATTGCTGTTTTGTGAAGTACAATTTTGGCTGTAACCCAGTATAAATTTTTATTTACTTTTATGTGTAAATAATTCATATTATTTGTATATACACCTCCGAATCAAAAAATTAGAATAATCAAAGAAAATGTATTGAATGATTTGCAATTTTAATTTATTGCATAGAAAATAATTATTACCAAATATGAATTAGTGTATACTCTAAATGTACGTACTTTGTAGATTATATAACCATGTAAACACATTAAAATGCAGTATAAATTATAAGAAAACTGTTGTTTGAAAACATTCGTAAAATTAGAATAATTTTTAACGGCGCTCAAAATATTAGAATACAGTAGCTCCCCCCCCCCACCTCTTATCCGCGGTCAACCCTGGTCCGAAGATATTAAATGGAAAATCCCAGAAATAAACCATTTTATAATTTATGAAATAATGTTGGATCTAATGTACACTTAGAGCAAGAGTACATTAGATTCAATTCGGAAACGTGTGCTGAAGTTGCTAAGATTGCATTGCCATTCAGATAACTTTATTACAGTATAGTATGTTGTTAAAATTGTTCTATTTTATTATTAGTTGTTGTTGTTAATCTCTTACTGTGCCTAATTTATAAATTAAACTTTGTCATAGGTAAGTATGTATACTATCCGTGGGATATCTTGGAACGTATCCCCCACGGATAAGGGGGGGGTGGGCTACTATATTCCAAATTTTTCCGATTGGTTTTGAGCTGGATAGCATAAAAATCCATATATTTCAGTAGCTGCGGGACAGACTCGTGTGTGTCGTTTTCGCGCGGATTTCATTTAATCCAAACTCAGCAGTTTACAGCTAAGGAATTGAAATGTTCTCAAGCAAGCGTGAATAGAGTATTGTGACAGTATTCTAATAACCGGAGTTTTCAAAATAATTAGTAGCGATGAAAAGGTAATAACTACATCAAGATACGAGAGGAGATTGAAGAATATCTTGAAGAAAAACCTCTTTCGAAAAGTAAGGTATTTTCACAGCAGATGGAAAGAACTAGGTCTAAATGTGTCTAAATCAACGACGTTTAGACGACATCACTAATTGGGTTCTAAATCACGTGTGCCGCAGCTTCGGCTTAGGCACTTGTCTTTTGCTTTCCAAGCAAAAGACACCTACAGCGCGATGGTGTAAGCAAAGACTGTTGTGGAGTAAAGAGGACTGGAAAAAATGTACTTTTTAGAGATGGAAACATACGTTTTGTGTGTCCCATGGTTCATCAATGTTTGTCGTCTTAAGCAAGAAGCATTTGATAAAGAATGCATGAAACGTTCGGTGAAATTTACAACTGCTGTCATGGTATGGACTTATATAACCTAACCGCAGAGAATCCAGGTGGGATCCTCTGTAGTATTGTCTACGAAGGAGTCAATTCCACTTTGTTACCGCATTGGAAGTTGATGATTTCCTTTTTCAGCTTCTTGTCACACTTCCTAGACCACCACTAGATGGCGCAAAGAAAGGCAAATTAATGTAATTCCTTGGCCGGAAAACTCACCAGATTTAAATCCTATTGAGAATTTGTGGAGAGTTATGAAGAAACGTCTTCAAGAAGTTGCCCCAAGTGACAAAAATGAACTTGTTTCTAGTCTGTAGACCATATGGTCATATTTTGATTAAAAAAAAAGACTATGAAACACTAGTTAATAATATGCCCAACCTTTTACGAACAGTCATAAAAATCCAAGGGGGATGCAACCAAATTCTAATTATCGTGTTGTTTCCATTTATTTTCGCATTATTGTAATATTTTGAACGACGTGAAAAATTATTCTAATTTCGTGAACAGTTAAAAGTTTTCTTATGATTTAAATTATATTTTTATGTACAGTATTTACATGTTTATACAGGGTGTCCCAAAATTCACGCAAGATTTAAATTTAGCGCCATTTGTGCGATAGAGTGTTGCCAACGAGAAAAAAAAGACAGCGTGACAGCTGACAGTTCAGGGTTATTAAAAATGGAGCGCTACACGAAAGAACAACGCATTTTCATTGTTGAGCAATATTTTAAAAATTATGAAGGTGTGGCAGCTACAGGTCGCAATTTTCGTACAAAATATGGTCGGAATAGTGATTTAACTTCATCAACTGTGAAAAGATTACTTTAAAAATTCAAGGAAACTGGATCAATTAGTGATCTTATACATTCTGGCCATCCTTCAACAAGTCGTTCAACAGAAAACATCGAAGCAGTTCGTGAGAGTGTTGCTGAGAGTCCAGGAACATCAATTTGGCACCGTGGTCTTAAATTGGGCATTTTGAGAAGCTCTCTACAGCGTATTCTCACGAAAGATTTGCATCTTTATGCTTGCAAAGTTCCATTGACTCAAGAACTGAAGCCTACTGACCACACACAGCGAAGAGAGTTCGTTGAATGGATTATGGAACAACAACAAGTGGATGCTTATTTTTAACAAAATCATCTTCAGCGATGAGGCTCATTTTCATCTTGATGGCTTCGTTAATCGACAGAATTGTCGCATTTGGGGTTCAGAAAATCCACGAGTGATTGTTGAGAAACAAATGCATCCACAACGTGTCACTGTTTGGTGCGGATTTTGGGCTGGAGGCATCATCGGTCCATTCTTCTTCGAAAATGCGGCTGGTAAGGCAATAACAGTTAATGGTGCTCGCTATCGCGACATGATAATCCAGTTTTTTGTGCCTAAATTGCAAGATATGGATGTGGACGACGTGGTTTCAACAAGACGGTGCCACATGCCATACAATTCGAGAAACAATTCAATTACTGCATGGGTCATTTCCTGGTGGTGTAATTTCCCGTTTTGGTGATCAGAATTGGTCGCCCAGATCATGTGCCTTAACGCCGTTGGACTTTTTTTTTGGGTTTTTTTTGAAGTCTAAGGTTTATGCCAACAAGCCCACGTCTTGAACGAGGAAATTGAGCGCTGTATCAACGAAATTCAGCCACATTTATGCAAAACGGTCATGGAAAATTTCGACAAAAGAGTGCGTATGTGCCAGTAAAGCGGTGGAGGCCATTTACCCGATATGCTATTCCATGCATAACCCTATACTGTATTCTTTATGAATCAATACAAAATTACAATTTTTAATTAAAAACCTGTGCTTTCTATCAAAATTACTTCTTGCGTGAATTTTGGGACACCCTGTATAATCTACAAAGTACGTAGATTATATCTACGTACTTCATAGGATATAATCTACGTTATATGCTAATTCATGTTTGGTAATCATTTTGTATGCAATAAATTAGAATTGCAAATTATTCAACACATTTTCTTTAATTATATTTTAATATTTTTTTTATTAGGAGGTATATAAATAATATATAAATTTCTCAGTTGCTGAAATCGCTCGTGGTAACAAATAACGTCTACTAAGGTGGGTTTGCCACTAAGGGAGAATAATGCTCTTATATCTGCAATGCACTGAAGTTTATGAAGCAACTTTTTTAGGTTACAAGGACTCTTAATATGCATATTTTTTTAATATCCAAGTTTGAACAGCTACGCCTGACTGTATTCGCTAAAATGTGCTCAGTGATATCATATGCATAATAAGACAGCACGTTTTCTTAATTATGTGCAATTATATAACGATTATTTATATGCTCAATGGTGAAATAAATATTAGAGCAACGTTCTGTTCCAGAGAAACCTAATCTGTGCACAATGCACTAGCAGATGGGAGTCTAAGTATACTCAAAACCAGGTCGTGATAATATTACTCATGTATTTTGGCTCATTTTATTGTCCCAAGGGTGGTCTGCTGAGTTGTGATCGGAGCTTTCTGCAAGTAGGTCGTTTGTCCACTTCATTTTTCTCACAACAGTCGCAGCAACACTTGCAGTATGAATAGGTCTATCCATACAATTGCCAAAATGTAGTGAGCTTTAAGTATCTTTCGGTTCATCGTTCCTGATAATGCAATACATATAACCCTTCAGATTACTACTCTTTCCCAAACAAACCTCAGGTAGGGTGATATGAGGATCGTAATATTCACGCTGGCCCATCCACTGGGAAACGGAGTAGCACGATTCATTGTTCTGTATCAGGGACTTGTAAAGCTCTTCGGACCAGTCAAATGGTTCGTCACATCAGTGTCGCCTGCGCTGATAATGCCATGGTGGGTGGTTGCATTATATATGTAATTCTCATTTCGCAGAATTTATATACATTTCTATTAAAATCGTGAACGTCAACTCGGTTGATCGCTTCCCCATTGGACTGCAAAATATCTTCGTATCGCCCGTTGATTGCTTCTTATTGGCTTCTTGGAACTTCCTCTGCGTTTCGTAGGCATTCTTACATTTCCATGGGTTTATAGTGTTGCCTATATTTGAATGATTCATCATTTTAACGCATTGTGACGAATGAATAGGTCACTAATATTTAGATTTCGAGATCTATTATACTGGGGTAATTGTTTTTGAGATATTCACAATTTCCTTTTGGTCTTTGGCATTTATCATTAAGATTATCATTCTTTATGAGCCTATCGGCTTCCATGTTTATTTTCGCAAACTTTTCGAACCATCCATTATATACCTACGCTAACAGCCCTTCATAGTTGGAATTCATATTAAAATATCAATAGACGTCTTAGTTTATGGTAAGAAGCATCTCTACGTGTCTCAGGCTACATCGTAGAACTGTAACAAAACATTTTTTTTGGCAAGAAATGCAATAGCGAAAACCTCTAGTTGACTAAATTTATTCTCATTCCTTTGGATTTGAATTGAATATTAAATTAAATATGTAATCTGAAATGGGATTTTGAAACTTTTCTAAAGTATTTGAAAATCCTAGCATAAAGTTTTCAATTCTTTAGATTTCATAACAAGTTATAACACTACAATTGGATTTTATAATAATAATTACTACGATATAACGGTAATAGCTGAAAATCAACAAAAATCATGTATCTATCATTCCTTTTAGAAATAATTATACCCAAAATTCGACCAGTTTTAGGTTGAAAATTATGATTTTCCGGTTTTATTCCAAGATGTTAATCATTCCATTATTTGGGTTTAACGTTTTGCAATTAGAGTACTTTGAAAATAGCCAAAGATTTTTTTTTTCATTTTTTATTTACGAGGAAACGAATTTTAAGTATACTTGGTATCTTAAAGCTCAAGCTCCAGTTTTTCCTACTTCATCTAAAAGTATCTCGTATATTAATTGTTAGAAGTATTATTTCCTTCACTTTTGATATTATTTTTAATAAATTAGTCACATGTATTCTATTGCTTTCTCGCGATGAGATAAATAACATGTGAAAATAATAATCGAACCTTGGGTAATAAGTATAAAACGTACTTTTTGGGATTTATATTTCTTTCCATATGATTATAACCCAGACGACTTTGATTAAAAAAGACCGACGGCAGTCTAATATTATATACTTTTAAACTGATGCTTAACTTGTTTTTATCGGAGATAATACACACACACATACACAATATTATGTGAACAACAAAATGAATCTGATTTTATTTCTACCATACTACTGGTTAAGTTTGTAAAAGTCTAAGAAGTTTTTCACTTCAAATCCCCAATACTTTTTTTTTTTTTGTTGCGAGACATTCCGGAGTCTACACCGCGAACTGAGGATCATCGATGTGACACCCTGTGGCAGGCTGCCACGTTTAGAACAATGCAGACATGTCAGAAACTTCTGAGTCACCGTTAGCGAAGATAGAATTGCTATCGGGCAGAGAATCTATCGCCAAAAGCAATATCGGAAACATTTGCTTCCAGATATTACCGAAGTGACACATAATTATTCAAATACGTACTTTAAAATACGGGAAGTCTGTACTACGTGTCTGGTCTAGTAAATGCAGTAGGAATTGAGGAGCTATCAGAATAAACAAAGTCATATTGTTGTTGAAATGGAGCGCCATTCTCTAGGAGGGAGGGAGGGAGGGAGGGATGCTGCGCGCTAGACGCTTGGCAACAATATCAAGAAAATACATGACAGCGGCGTATGCGGGAACGAAGATACAACAGAACACAGCTGGTCATCTACCAGTGACAGAGAAAGCAATATCTTAGAAACCATTGTTTTTGGAGATTGTAGAGCGGGAAATCAACATATTACAACATAGGGAAACACGCGCTGGTAGCATACAGATTTTGATATTGCAAATCCATTTCTTTTTTTCTCTCATTATGTCTCAGTAGATAGGACTGAATGTTTGCAGAATATTCCTGTTCCCTACATGTTGCCTTTGTGGTCGATACAACAAACCAGACCCAAATAGTAGGCTTTAATTAAGTAATCGCAGAAAAATTAAAACGTTAAAGCAACTAAATCCCTTAACTTAAGAAAGTTGTAGGCAAAATAAATACTTTGCATGTTTAGACATTTCATGAATTTGTAAATGGCTGTCATATGCCAACGATATCTCTTTTTCATTTTTTATTTGTACAAAGCGCTTCCAAAAATACATCTGGTTGGATTTATGATCTTCAGATTCCCAATATTTTATTGTTTAACTGCTTTTTTTTTATTTTAAACTTGGAATTCGTCCTCATGTGTGTGGTTTATACACTGCTCGACAAAATTAACAAAAGAGTTGGGATTTTTTTTTCTTTTATTATTTATTATTATTGAATTATAATTACATATTATTACATTACATTATGATTTGCATATCATTACATCTCATTCATTTAATGTTTTTTTTTTCCAAAATGATAAAATGATAAACACATCCTATGTATAACCGAAGAGCATGAGCTCATCCCGATTACAAGAAGTATAACAATTACACAGCATAAATAGCACACAAAAATATTGACAATATGTTTAGAGAATGATACATACATACATACACACACACACTACTCATATACACGTGTTATAGTAACAATGTAGTTCAAATAGTACTATCAAAAATGATAGTAGTACATAACAATATTGAAAATATACACAGCGCATGTACACGTTTTTGGAACCAAATAGTTATAATGTATTATTTCTTTTTGCGCTTTTGTGATAAAATGTTTTAAGCCCGATTTTCTTCAGAAGTATTTAGGGAAAGAAGCATTCTGTAATGTTAGTTAAAATGCATGTTAATTTATTTTGTAAAGAGATTAATGGTGTTAGTGTGGTGTGATATGTTCCTTCCCAGTTTAGTATACCGTACTATATAACAGTTTTTGTATCCCGGCGAAATATAATGTTTTTAACATTGTCAGAGTTAAGAATCTCTTTAAGAAGACTCGAGATAGCATAAATCTTACTTTTTTGCAAACTTCTTTAACATGTGGTTTCCAGCTTAAGTTGCTGTCTATTTTTAATCCTAGGTAGGTTATCGTATTCACGTTTTCTGTCTCCTTACAGTTACATTTTTATTTTATTTATTTTTTACTTTTACAATTCCAATTATGTAGGTAATATGGATGGAAAATTTACTATTAGGTGTATTTTTGAGTTTAAAAATTAAATATTTTGCTTTTCCAGCATTGAGAATGAGTTTGTTCCCATGAAACCAATTATCACTATTTGTAAATCTGTGTTCACATATTTTGCATTTCATTTACAGAATATGCAGTGAGTATCAATGCGGTATCATCTGCAAAGGTGTTTACTTTACTTGATAACTGCACAGAATCTTGGTGAACACCACATTTTACCTGAACGAAATTGCTATAACTTTTGTTGATTTTATTGTTTGTCATCCAGACGTTAAATAACTCCTAAATCAGTCACGTGGACAGCCTCTAATTCCTATAATCTCCAGTTTTTTTAAATAAAATATTATGGGATACTCTGTCAAAAACTTTCTGCAGGTCTAGAAAGACTACTAATAGTTTTTGGTTTTGCGATAAATAATTCAAGTTTGTGAAGTTCAGCAGTGCGTGTTTAGTTTCTGTCTAAATCCATACTGGTTTTTAAGTTAATCTATTTTTACTAATTTCTCCAATATTTTGGATAAAATCTGGTGTAGGGAGATTGGGTTTATAAGATCATTTTTGTATCATTTTTATGTATTGGTATTACCACAGCTTTCTTATATTCTGTTGGAAAGACACCAGTCATCAGTGATAGATTGAGTTGAGGATAGTCATCAATGGAGTGTTCAGATATTCCTGGCAGTCTCGCACAATTCTGACATAAATACTATTGTGGCTCGGAGCAGAAAAGGTTTTAAGTTTCGTTATATTTTTTTTTAAATTTCATTCTCACAAGTAGGAAAAAAATACATTTAACTCTCATTTCTTTTTAGTGCGCGATTTACAGATGGATTATTAAGACTATTTACACGTTTTTCATTGGCGGTTACGAAGTAATTATTAAATCTGTCTGTTAACCTAATCAAATCTATATGATTGCTGTCCTCATTACTAAGTCTTGGTTCTCGGATATTTGATATTTTGGCCCAGTATACTGTTTACGAATTTCCATTGTTTTTTGGCACTACCTTCACATTTCAAAAATTCATTACGGTAATACTCGTTTTTTCCTACTTTCAATTATTGGCTTACTTAGTTCCTATAATATCTGAAGCTATTCTTATAGTATTCATTGTGATGGTGTTTTTTTTTTTTTTTTTTTTTTTTTTGTATATACATCTTATCTCTGAGTTTTATGTCTTTCGTTATCCATGACTTCGCTAGTTTTCGCCTGTTTCCTTGAATTATGAGAGTGGCGTGTTGTATTTCACTATCTAATGTGTTAGATTCTGTGATTGGCTGTTTTAACACTGCTGTCTTGTTTTAGTCGGACTTTGTGTTCTTACAAGCACATGATCCAAACACGAAGCACAGCCACTGAAATCCCTCGTCGGGACATTTACATGTTGCTCAAAGCCATACATGGCTAATAAATCCATGAAATTGAGAGAATAACGGCTGTCTCTTAGCAGATTAACATTTGTCACCAATTATGATAACATTATCATAATCGATGCCATGTAGTACGGTGTCCAATTCTTGTGTAAGGGCGTAAAAGAATAAGTTCTATCAATAGCCATTATGTAGTAATTGTAGTTTTCTCTAAGTAAATGTTAACATTCTCGGCTGTTTCTATTTTTGTACTGCTAATGTGTTTAATAGTTAAATGCCTTCGAATAAAGAACATTAATCCCCCAGAACTCTTATAATCCCTACAGCGATAGTATTTAAACCCTTCTAAATAGTATAGGCTAGCTTCATGCTCCTTTATCCATATTTCAAATAGTATTAAAATATCTATATTATTTTTGTTGTGTCATTGCAAATTATACTATTTTCAAAAGCAGTTATACTAATATCTATGTTCTTATTATCCATCCTAAAAGTAATCAGGGATTTTTTCGGTATTTTTAAAATTTTGGAAGTCATCTTCGCACTTTATCCTTCATATATTCGTCATGCATATTTTCTCATGAAGAATTTACCGTTTTGATCCAGAGATACTTATAGTCTTTATCCTGTTAACATTTTTTTGCTGCATACAGTAGATGCTTCATGTTCGCATTTAAATATATTTTGCCGTCTTTAAAATTACTACTGTACTTATATCTATAGTACTTATTTTGTACTTTGTTCTTGTTTCCTTCTAACTATTTATCTCTCATCTCCTTAGACCTGAATTTTATAATAATATTTATTTATTTTTTTGTTTATTATGGAGTCTGTGGACTGCTTCGATGGCCGTTTCATTAAAATCCACTTGAATTTTTTTATTAAATATTTCTTATTATTTCATACACGCTTTCATGGGACCATTGAGGGACACCTACTATTTCCAAATTTATATTTATGGCTTGTTGACTGAGATCAACAGTTATCATGAACCCTGTGAGACCTCAGAAAGTGGTATCGTGAGAGATGAACGTTTCGCAATGAACGAACTAACTGATGAACGGAAAAAGAACGGTCAACTAACTGATGACCTGGGGGGGGGTAGAGAATGAGAGCCTATTGTCGTGCTTGTGAATGCTTCCTAACGCGACAAGTACCTTTGATTTTATCAATCAAAGGTACTTACTTCTCTGGCATACACGAACAACAGACACAGATATCCTCTTCACAAATGAGAAGATTATCACCACTGAAGAGTCGTTTAACCACCAAAAAGATCGGGTATATGCCCCCTTATGGTCGCATAGCATGTGTCATAGAGAGGTCATCACTATTTTCAGAGACTGGAATTCAACCTGATCTCTTTTCCAGGCAAGCGACTGGCTAATAAGCATTGTGAAGTGAGTAAACTTGTAGGAAAAAACGTTCAGATATCAATATATATAAACATTACTGTATCGTTCAGGAAATCTGTTTCCTCAGAGCAAAGGATTCGCTTTGTTTAGTAATTAAACATGAATTATTTCATTGAATGCTGAAAACGATCTGTGTTTTCAGGATCTTCGTATCAGGCTGCAGACAACAAATGAACATCATTTGCTGATAAAAGTAAGGTCTCAAAAGCAGATGCTTTGCAATGGAAATTTTAATTATGAATCGTTTTCTCAACATTCTTTAGTATATTAAAAAAAAGCAATATCACTTAATAAATGTTGCTTAACATTTATTTTCTTTCTCTCTATATACCACTATTTCCTTCACTTATTCCTTATAATAACGCCGTTTTTTTTTAATTTTTGTGTTCAACTTTTTCTTTCAGGATGTGCCAAACAAAAATATCTCCCTGATAAATCCTAAAGTAAATACACAAGAATAAAACTAATTTAATTGCCTTTCTGTTCTTCTTCACAAGGTTAACAATCGCGTAAAAAAAGTCGCGAAGAAAATTCTGTTTCAACTTTTCGGAAAATCGCTAAGGCTTTATTATTCCTTCTGGGTTCTGATTCCACAGTGCAATCTGTCCTTTCCGAAAGGCTAGCATCCCCCACCAGAGCAAATCTTCCTCAAAATCACATTAGAGTCAGGCTACGAGCCACTTTTATATTCTAGCAGCGACGTTCGGGATTTCAAAACCATTTAACTGGAGTTCGTGTAGTGTTCAAGAAAAGGTTCACGTAGGAGAGAAGAGCGACTTCTTGAGCTCGAGGATAAACATGCAATTAAACTTGATTTAAATTTTATTAAAACGCAATTAAATTATTTTCTGGAGTTTGGAACTTAAATTTAACTTCTTTTGTAGTTTATTCATTGAATAACGGTTTTCAGTATTTAATAAAGAATCAATAAAATTGCTGAGCAGAATAACAGAACAAGAGACGTTGAAAGCGATCACGGGATGCGACCGGAAGATGGGAATGTGAGGTTTTATTGATATAATGAGAACATAAAAATCTGGACAGAGGACGAAAACACATGAGGAAAAAACGGAGAGAATATAATATTTGAAGCATTTGCTGAAAACATTAGCATATCGTAAACTAGAATCAACATATAATGAAGAGAAAAGTCGATTAAAATGTACTAGAAATATGATTATAGAAAGACAAAAAACAGTCTTCTATTCTTGCATTTTGTTGTTTTCCAGGAGGCTAAATAAAAATTCACCTTCACTTCCTCCAACTGGTCATGTTTGCTGAATTCACGCGCAATCCTAGAGATAAAATCGTACTGTTAGTTGAAATAAGGTATTTGTGATTAACCAAGTGTGAATAGTCACCGTTTTAACGATGTGTACTCAATAAGTGGATGAAATTATTTGATTTTTGAAAGTGCGGCATCGAAATCAAACTTAGAACACAGTATGGAGATGTTTTTTTTCTTTCTTTTCCGAATGGAATTAAAACTCAATAATTGAGAAATCGGTGACACAAAAAGAAAACGTCCCTACACATCAACGACTAATTGAAGAAACAGAAGCCCTGGCATTTATTTGAACTACAGGAAACTACCGAGGATGTGGCTTCAGGAAAAACAGTTATTCTAATTTACTTTTCGCTCTACAGCCAAGGATGTATTCCTCTTTCACATAAGTTATTCACGAAATAAAAATAAATATTGCATCAAGGATTGCGATGAAATGCAAAGAAAAAATACACAACAGCAGAATCCAAGAAAACAAACTAACATCTATTGAACTGAGCCGATGAGGTGTGATATAGCACGCACACAGATTCGAGACCCTTCGGCACTTCTGCGCATGTCAACAGAAGGAGAATCAATTCCGATAATAGGGTAACCAGTCCGTGGGATGAGGTGTTTATTATTACACGTCGGAAAAGTAACTTCTCTTTTTTGATCATTGTAGTTAGTTATATTGCTTATATAACAGTTGGAAACGTTTACCTACAAAGCACGTGATTTGCGTGTTAGCATTCGTACGGCCTTCATTTCTTTCTCCCCTTCAGCATGAATCGACTATTCTTGACACCAAGCCAAGCAAAGATCTACAAACTGCGGGCGAACTACTAAGAATGTTTTCGTCTAAAAGCTGGATACTCTGTTATTGTTAAGATGTCGCTGAAAGCACAACTCACTGTGTACTATCGTAAGTTACTCTTTTATCTAATAAAACTTTGCATAAAATGGTCTGAAAAATTCCTTTTGTTATAAGATTCGAAACTCTTTTCAAGGATATGAAGAAACGCGTGTCTAATTAATGTAGCCATGAACGTGTAAAAAAATAGCACTTGGAGAAAGATTTTTATTTGGCCCTTCACTGAAAGGGCCAAATAAAAATCATTGAAAATCGCGTCTTTTAGTATTACAATACATGCCTACGTGATCTGAATTTAAGAAATATTTTTTTCATTCCATTTCAGCGCTCCAAAATCCGAGCGATGGTCTCACACCACAGACGATAAAATTCATCTACCACCTGAAACATTTGCAAACTTTAACTACTTGACCACCCCCGTCAACACATGTACTATCGATTACCTCACACTAAAAGTTCGAAAGAATTTTTCGAACCTACGCTCTACTGGTTGAAGTGCGGAAGCACTAACCATTCGGCCCACCACGCCGACACGTTATCGATTACTTCACACTTCCACAGAAGATATACATCGATTCCATACACGGGAGGTTGCAGAACCTTCGGGACGAGGGCTACTCCTTACAATAGAGGCAAATGGAATTAAACATAAGGAAAAGAGCGTTTGCAAATGGATTATAAACGCGCCGTGTGTGTTTGCGAATAGCTATTTCTGTTTTAACATGTCTAATGGCAAGTGAAGGAACGATAGATAACATTCCAGTGAGAAATGTTATCTATCGTTTGTGTGGAAAAGATATAAAGCTGAAATAGACCGTTAGTGATACAGGGATCGATCATTTGCCGGACTGCATCAGGGATTTTCAACACCCCACTGAAGTCGTGGCCCACATGCTAAGGATGCCCTGATTCGAAATTTGTACAGAGGTGGGTAGAACAACTGCTCGTAAAACCTTATTAAAGTAAGAACAAAATTATCATTCTTTATATTGACAAAGGGATTGTGCAGTCGCATCCATGATTTCACCCCCCCCCTTTAGTTTGCAAAAACATCTAGAAATACAAAAAAAAATATTCGTAGTGTTTTAAGAATATTTTAAGGAATAGAAACTAGTGCGGGAGCAGAATATTTTTTTTGAAATGAGTATCCCTTGGATCATCCTCCCACCCCACCACAACGTTTTCTCTTAGATTAAGCATCTAAAAGATTTTCTGACAGTGGCGTTCTTAAGATAGAAAACCAAGCGAAATAAGACACTTGCTCTTATGTAAAGATTGTACTAATTCTCCCCTTCTTCGGACATGAACCATTCTACCTTCTTTAGGAAAGTTAATATTATGCTATCTTTCTTCACCATTAAACATTTCCGCCAGATTGCTTAAGACAAATGAAGTTCTAGTAACAGCTGTGAAACTCCCCAGGGTATCTATTAGCTTTAAGGGAAAATGAAACGGCAATCATGCGAACTTCCGCTTCTCCTGCAAACTCTTTCCAGTTGCGATGTCACTTCTGACAGATGATTATTAGCTATCGCCAGAAACGCCTCGTTGCTGTTTATTTTCTGCTCCGAATTCCAGCAGTGCTCGCGTCTCAATCAAAACCACTTTCGAATGTGCCGCGAGCATCCGTGTGTGTACCATCCCCGAGCTGGCAATATGCTCTTCCCATTCGCCAGCAGTAAGTTCGTTCCCAGAGAAACATTTCACTGCGTTGAATATTTTAAAACGCATTAGGAAGACGAAGCCACTCGACTTATTAAGGTAAGCCGTTACAGATTACAATGAAACTGAAGAAGAGCAATTTAGGCAAACACCGCGAAAATATCTTGTTTACTTCCAGGTATGCTTAATCGGAGTCCGTATTTGGAACAGAGCGCAAGCTTGCCGGCGCGTGTACCCAAGTGGTGTCAGGTAGCATCATTAATGGAACTGCACACATGCAACATCTCTCGGCGATCGATCTCGTATAGCGGACTATGGTCTAACTTTACCGGGATTTAAACACGAATAACAATTCCCCCAAGGGAAATAAAGACCTAGGATGAATTTAACGTTTTTTGAGCCAGCCTGAAGCCCAATCATTCTCCATCAAACAGTTATGGTGTTTTATATTAAAAGATTAGCTTTTCTATTAAACGGTAGTAAAGACATTTTATTTGACAACATTAAAAAAAACCAAACGGAAGATGATTTCATGCATAAAATATTTTAGTGCTCACCTTTGTTGGAAACTATTTATCATCGAAGCGATAGTAAATAGTCTGATGTTCTTCGTGGAATTCAGTGAATTTTGATATACGAAATTATCGTAATATTTATTGAATGGATAAATCCAGGTTTTATCTTAATAAGTTAACTCCATGTAGGACATATCAGCAAAGCAGCCTTCGGATTGAAGATCTTAATATTCTTTGATGATGAACGAAATCCATTATAATATACTTGACGAAAATAGAGCAAAGCTTGTCTAAAATTTAAAAACAGGTTGTTGCTTGGAAGTAAAGAGAATTTATTTGAAAATCTCTTTCCATAAGAGATTTTCAAATAAAATCTCTCTGAAGAATTCTTCCGAATGGTTTGACTATTTTGTAGGAACATTGACTATTAGGCATCTGAGATACACTGTGTTAGAGATTATATAAATCATCTGAGATACACTGTGGTTTTATAACGGCAGAATTTACTTCTTCAGCAACGAAATAGGTAATTTTTTAAGTTCGAGAAAAAAATGCTACGCTTATGAAATTTTGAAATTTAAGTTCTTCATTAGCGTAATACTTTGTCTTTCTGCTAGCAATATGCCAGTATCATTACCTTGATTGCCCATAACTCGCACGCGTGGTTTCTTAGCAGCTGTGGATTAAGTTTCCTCCCCCCTCCTTATTTTCTCTTTTCAGTAGATGTTGGCTTTGAGATTGATGTAATTAGTATAGTACGCCCACCCTTTGTAGAGCTTCGCTTGGCTTGGTGCCAAGAATAGTCGATTCATGCTGAAGGGGAGAAAGAAATGAAGGACGTACGAATTGGTCGCCAACACGCGAAATCACGCTTTGTAGATAACGTTTTTCAACTGTTATACAAGAAAAATGGTCATAAAAGAGAAGTCAATTTTCCGACGTGTAATAATAACTCAACCTAGAAGACGGATTGATTACCCTATTATCGGAATGGATTCTCCTTTTTGTGACATGCGCAGAAGTGTCGAATGATCTCGAATCTGTGGGCGTACTATATAAGGTTATTAATAACCTTTAATCTAATTGCAGATCGATGGCAAGATCTAACCATTAAATTAGATTAACTTTCAATTCTGGGGTAACTAATACTTCAGTGTTAATGTATCATTTATATTCCTTATATTTCGTTTAAAAATAAACACTTTAATTCATGTGACTGTTATTGAATGAGCTGTGCTTCATGTGTAAGTTGTTTAATCATCTCGTTTTAATAACGCTGAGAAAGAAGCAAATTTGAGTTCGAATTTTGTATTATTCTCCATCTTTACCCCCATCCCCAAAAAGCCATAAAATTGTTTGAATTCAATACTGATAATACGGCCAGCGAAGGTTGGTAGAGTCTACGCTACTAATGGCTCACTCAAAAAGTTAAGCAAGGTTAGTAGTTGGAAAGGGTTCAATCATCCGATGCTGTTGGCAGAGGACTGGCCATTCTCACAGGGTTAACTTCGGCGTGTAAACTGAAGTATGTCAGACTTCTGCGCCCTCGGGACACATGAGGATATGACATGACACTGATAAGAACTGCACTGCGCATCTCTACAGCTACTAAATCCACTGGTTTCAGAATAATACGATTAATTCACATTCACTACTTTCTGGTGCTTTTCTTTTAATAATTAAGAAATTACTGTAGTAAATACCCAATCATATTTTCAAACATTGCATTATACTCTTCGGTAGTCACTGCTCCAGTGATCCGGTAACCAGCATTGCTTTGTGTTGGGCCTGTTAATGCATGGGCAGCTTAACATATCTCTTCAGTTCAACTAAAAACATGTCGAATCTGCTTTTTCTCATAATGGTTCCCAACAACTTCAAGAAAAATAAGCAACTTCTTTATGAAGCAAAAGAAATAAGTGCAAGTGGTGCAGTCAAATATGTAGGGGTAAGAGATAGCAAACTATTCATGAGAAAGAACGATAACACTAAAGTGATACGAATAAAAACACCGGACGACCTTGACGAACTCAAACAAAGAAGGCAGTAAATCTAAATGTTACGTATGAATAATTGGAGCAATATAAACCTAATGGATTTAGGATTTAACATGAATAACTTAGAAATTGATACACCTGTAAACTGTAAAAATCTATATAATTTAACTTCTGTTAAGAAAGTTTTTCATACTACCAAAAATTCATCCAATTATTTCAATATATATCACGTTAATATTAGATTTTGATAATTTGATGTTACTTTTTACAGAGATCCAATATATAGATGTACTAGTCTTAAGTGAAAAATGGATCAAACAGCTTGAGGTTGATCATTATTCTCTCGCAGATTACGATATACATTATGATTGTCGCCATTATAATCGTTCAGGTGGATTAATTTGTATGCTTAAAAAATATTTATAAATTTCACAGGCTGGAATTAAAATTGCAAAGTGCTGAAACTGTAATGATTTACGATACAGCAATGAATATACTTATAATTGCTATATACCGTGCATGCGATGGCCCAGTAGATATCTTTCTAACAAATATCTACTGGCAAACTATTCATGGGAAAGAAGCTAAATAATGTCTTAAAAACCTTAAAATATGACATTGTCATACTAGTGGGGGATATAAATTTGGATCTTTATAAGAGTAATAATAAAACTGAAGAATATAAAAATATATTATCTACTCATGGGTTTCTTGCTTACATCGGTGGCAATACGAGAGAAGTGTACAACTCGACTAGTTGCATTGATCACATATTAATAAGAAACAGAATGGCCCATGAGGATCCACTGCAATCTACGTTAGTAAAATAACAGATCATCATTCGATACTTTTGAAACTATCTATATCTGGTTTTTTTTTATTTAATTTTGTAATTGGCACCACTTATAATTAATTTGAAAGATACATAAAACATTATCAACTACCACAAACTGACTTATTAGACACAAATCAGTTATATGATGAATTTATCAAAATGATTAAATATGCAGACAGTAAATCGCAATATCATAAAACAATTACTACAAAAAAGGACGTTCACAGACTGGATAACAGATGAACTAAAAATATGATAAAGACAAAAGAGAAGCTCTACTATAAGCATAAAAAATCCATACAATTTACATTTTGGATATGACTATAAAAGTTTCGTTACACATCTAAAGGAAAAAATAAAACAGGCAAAAGAACATTCTCTGTTATCGAAATTTCTTTCTTGTTGTAATGATAAAAGTAAAGAATGGAGGTTGGGCAATATGATGAAAGGTAACACGAAACAAAACGCGAGAATTCCAAGAGGGCAGTGACATCACTGCCCTCTTGGAATTCTCATCACAATGATATACTTAACAAAATGAACAACCCACTTTAGCAACTATAGCAGTTGTGTTTTCGACCCTACAGAAAGGCCAAAGTATGTCAGTCACCTTCCGTGGATTAAGAATTCTATGTATCTACATGCAGTAAACGAAGATGAAGTGAAGAGTGTAATAATCGGATTAAAAAAAAAGATGTGAAAACATAAATGTTAAAAAGCTAAACATTATCATTAACCATGAATTACAATTCTTTACAAATATCATTAATAAATCCTTTGAACATGGTAAATTTATAGAACACCTAAAGACTGCTTCAGTTGTACCGTTATTTAAAGGAGGAAATAGAAATGAAATCAAACATTTATCCACAGTCTCAAAGGTTATTGAAATTCTGATTAAAAAAAACCCGCTTAAATAGCTATTTAAATACAATATCCTTTTACGCAACTAATCCGGATGCAATACTGAAAAAGCTATTGGAGTTTCATATAAAGGTCTGGTGGAATAAATGATGGAATGCACACAGCAGCTATTTTCGTGATATATCAAGCGTTCTACTGTGTTCATCATGATCTATTGTTACTGAAAATACTGAAAATGTTCAAATACGGCATTAGGGGAATTACTAATGACTGGTTCAGATCCTATCTGAATAATAGAAAACAATATACCAGCTATAATATATTTAAAAGCACAACAAACATAAAAAAATGCGGAGTCCCACCAGGGTCGGTACTAGGGCCCATCCTATTTATAATATATGTTAATGATCTATGTAAATACAAACTTTTTGCCAAAATGATATCCTTTGCTGGCGATACGGCTTTTGTATACACGGAAACAACAACCCTTGAAGATCTAAAAAATCGGATTAATAGCGATATGTTAAAACTAAGTATATGGTTTAGCAACAACGGATTTAACATTAATGACAAAACGAGATATATGTACTTTACATTAAATGAAAGGAAATGTAGTGATACTCTAAATTGAAAATGTAGCTTAATCAAAAAAAAAAAAAAAACGTCAGGTATTTGGACCTACATGTCGATAGCAATTTGAAGTAGAACTCCCACACCACTTTCCTAACAAATAAATGTTAAAAAATTTGTAAATGCAGCATTCTTAAGATGTTTATACTATTCCTGGGTAAATTCTTCACTGCAATATGGCATCGCCTGTTGGAGCGGATATTATTATAACAATCTGCTTCCATTAATAAGAATACAATTAATAACTTTAATAAGAATAATTAGAGCCATAACTACTACCGACTTTGCACACTCAACCAATGATCTGTATATCGTTCATAATATTCTACCATTTCAGAAACTATATCTCCAGGGTTGTCTGTTATATGTAAAAAGAAACACTGAAAGCTTCTTGGTATATAATGTAGACTATGGATTGCGCTGCGGTCGAAACACTGTGGAAGAACCTAAGGCTAACAAAGAAATAAATCTTTCGAATACATTGCGACGAGTAGCTATAATAAACTTCCGAATTCTATAACCTCAGAATATGTATTCAGAAAGAGATTGAGAGACTACCTTATGGGATTAAAGAATGTTGACAATTATTTTAAACGTATATAGTTATAAGAGATCATTATAACTTATATATCATAACCAATTAAGGTATTGATTCACAAATTGGTTCATTCATTTAGGTATTAAAATATCAACATGTGCATTATTATAACTGGTGAGGGAGCCCTCTTAGATGCGGTCCCCGGACTCTCAGTGTCTGTTTTGAGCTAATTGCTTTTCTAGTAACCAGTATGGCTACGGCCCTTGCTTACACATATTTGCATTAACTAACTTACATTACTCTAAACCAATTACTTATCATAACTATGAAACCATTCGAAATATATTATATTCTACTTGCGTATATGAGGAAACTTTTTATTAACCATAATATTAACCATAATAAAATAATAGCCAAAATAAGTGTTCGTACCAACAGAATATGATAGTAATACTTGCATTTTATTTTGTAATATTGTACTGTGCATTGAATTGTATTGTGAAATATTGTCATAATTATACAAGTTGAATAGTATACTATGTATAGGTGATGTGAATAATAAACTGTTCAGCTTAAAATGCCAACAGATTTCTATTTTCTCAATTCTTACCTGCAACCTACGCCCGGCAATGAAGCCCTGTGGATTCTTGTACCTCTCATGTATGGATAAGTAAATAAATTTAACTGTACGGCGCTTATAAGATGCCTGTATTTTCTCTCATTTGCAAAGGAGATTCCAACTCTCAGTCTGTGCGGGATGCTTCATAATAGTCCCTATTTCTTACATGATTTATTTCATTTTTCCTATCTTCTTGAAAACCGTAACGTATGTTAGTTTCCGGTTATTCCCAATTATACGAATCCTTACTCGCGGCACAATTCTGGATTCATATATTGTTATTGGAGCAAATGTAGAATCAACAATTCCGAATTATGCACGCGGGTTAAACTGCTTCCAAAAGACAAAGTTGTTCATCTTCATTGATTGATTGTTTGTTGCAGAGGACCGAATGAAATATTTTCTGTTTAGAAAAGAGAAACGAAATTGTAAATTCCTTTCATCTTCGGGGCAAACTATTCAATTCCAAATTCTGAAAGTGTAGCTCCCTCGCTTTAATCAGCGTCTTATTTATACGGACATGTCTTAGTTAATCTCCAAGCTTTCTAGAAGATATCAAGTGAAAACAATGAAATGTTTAGATAGTGATTACCATGGTACGGTATACACGTGACGTGCATGCCACGCAACGCAGGAAAATTGCCTGCTGTCGTTGTTATGTTTGCGTCTGCGTCTATCTCATTATCTAAGGCTTAGGGATCATTTTATTCACAAAGCCTTCCCAAATACTTCCTTCTCTTCTAGCTCATTACTTCGTAATCAGATGCAAAATTAATTCCGTTGGGATAAGAGATGTTGTGGTAATGAGGATATGCATTTTTTATTTATTTATTTATTTTTTTTTTACTTTTAATGAATCCGAATGTCTAAACCTTTGTTCCTTTTACGTAGTCTATATTTGTTTTAAAACTTAGTGCGTTATACATCGCAAAGTCAAAATATTTATGTTCGAACATTTTTTGCAATTAACCTGATCACAATCTTGCCTTCATCCGCACGTGACAATCAATTTCTAATCACCTTAGAATTTTAATACGCATTTCTAAAACATGTCAGTGGCACCGGTTTTCTCTCGTGAATATCGCATTTATTTGAAACAATACCTTCTCTTGACAAAGTTAAATGCAAATGCTATTCATTGATTTGTAAAAGTTTCGTAACTAAAGTAATTACTTTAAAATACCGACTTTACTCCATGGTACACAATTAAAATGTTGGATCCATAAACCATTCAGAGCTTGAATATAAACTAATGTATTTAAATAGTAGAACAAAAGCTACTTTCTAATATCACTTATAAATTCGCACATACAATGGAAAGTTTCTTAGGTACATCTAATAGCCTCAAAGCATCTATTGACATGGACTCACAAGATGCCATCTGTTGTTTGAGCAAAATAGTTAAGTCGCCCTCTTAGAGCTATTCCGGAGTGATCTTTGCTTTGTGACATGGCAAGTTTTCTTGATGGAAATAACCATCACCAACAGTGTTCATAGAGCATAACTCAGTCTGCTTCCATTTTACCAATAGTGTTTTCTCGCCTAAATATGAGAAGCTAATAGTTAACCCAGCTGTAGCCAATAATCAACCACTCATATTACGATTTTCAGCCACAGAAGTATGGGACTGTTCTTCATATACCCAAGACTCTTCTGTACGTAACTACCCATCACAAAAAGATATTCCCAGATATTTGCATTGTCGGCAACTGTCGAACCTGGACATAGAGCTAATTTCGTTCGCACTGTTATCACTTTCGATCTCATTATCCATGGATTCACTTAATATCGTACGGAACGAACAATATTAAGTGAACATGGAACGAATATGCTGCATTATCTAGGACAAACAGAATTCCATAAATAGTGAGGAGGGAGGACACTAGATGTAAAAAAAAATTCGAACGAATGCAGGGGTTGTTTGTTTTTAGCCAAACATGTTGGGCGAGTTGGACTGAAGCCTTCTCTTTCCAGACTTACCTTTCCTCTAAATGTTTCGCGTAAAGACACCATCAAATAAAATTATTGTTGACTTTCTTTTTTCATGGTTTACAATTTCACCTAAAAATGTCTTGAAAATAATTGTCCCACATTTCAGGTTTGTGATAGATTTTTGTATCCGTATTTGAACTAGAAAAAGTTATAACACACACCTGAAATGTGGAAAAGCAGCTGGAATAGATGCTATTCGAACAGAGATGCTGACATGTGGAAGTATTAAAGTGGCTACATTGCATAATTCAGAAGGCCTGGTCAGGAGATCGAATTCCAGATGATTGGAGTGGAGCTCACATAACAGAGGTATTTCCCTAATGAGTGTTCCTGGTAAGATTTATGAAAGTATACTTGAGAAACGGTTGAGAGGGATCGTGGAAGGATTGTGAGAGGGATTGTGGAAGGGAGGCTTGGGAAAGAACAAGCTGGATTCAGGCCAAATGGAGGCTGTTAGGATCAAATATTCAATTTACGACAAATAGTTGAGAAATCATGGGAATGTACAGAGATCTATATTTATGTTTTTGGATCTGAAAAGGCATGTGCCAAGAGGTAAGCTATTCCAAACGCTCAAGTTATTATATTGTGTAAATGGGACATTATATCAAGCAACACATAGTCTCTATTTAGTTGTAATCAGCTATTAGAATTAAAGGAGGTACAGAAATATGGTTTAATGGTACTTTGGTTGTGCGACAAGGGTGCACATGATGTCCACTGTTATTCATCATGTATATGCATCACATTATGAAGGAATGTGGTATTAAACCTGATAACAAAATTGGAGATGTTAAATCTCAGCTCTTTACTTTATACAGATGATGTTATACTTTTAAATATATCCAGTACAAGACTGCAAGATTCCCTGATTATATTGAATAACTGTTGTAATAAATTTGGTATGAAGGTCAGCAATAAAAAGACAAAGACAATGAAAATAGGCAGAAGCATTGAAAACATCAACTGCATCGTGAACGGAGGACCTGTGGAACATGTTAAACATTTCAGCTACTGGCACGATTTTTAGTGAAGATGGTAAATTAAATATGGAAATAGATAACAGAATAAATAGAGTTGGTATGGTAGGAAGTGAACTGAATAAATTTATATGGAATAAGAGAAAATTAGTCAAACACTAAATTAGCAGTATACAAGACAGCGTTCAAAATTTTAACTTATGGATCTGAGGTTAGAAATGAAACACACCAGAGACCACAGATATGAGAGTCCTGAGAGAGGTTAGAGGCGTGAACATATGGCATGAATGATAGTATCATATTAAACACGAGGACGTCAGGAAAGAACTTGACATTGTTAGCATTCAGGAATGTGTTATCAGAGTTAATCTCAGACCACATGGGCGAGGAATGATTAGCAAAACAGTGTTCTCTGCCAGGTTGGCAGGAAAATACCGCAGAGGATGACCAAGATACAGGTGGATCGATACAGTAAAAAGTACCTTTAGAATAGAGAAATAAGAACTTATAATATTGGAATGTTGACAGATAACAAGTTTATCTGGAGGAAAATTGTTGATAGGAAGTTAGTAACTGTTTATAGTAACTGTTTATTTAGTATAACTTCCTATCAACAATTCGTAAGATCCTAAGGGTATTTGATCCTCCGGAATTTGATGAAAAATGTCAACCCAAGTTTCAAGTGATATATCACAGGTCGTTAGCAAATAATTTCCTTGTTACGCTACATCTTGCCTGTCAGTAGATGCTGCATGAACATTGTTGAATCACTTTTCAAGTTCATATTTCCAATAAAAATTGAGTTTCAAGAGCCTATGGGAGTTCTTACTCCCTTTATAATTACCGCAGAGCTTAACTAAAGAAGTAAACGGTTATTTTTTTTTTTTTTCACGTTTCTCCATTTCTTAACACTGGTGGTTGGTGGAAGCGTGAAATATTTTCGGCTGTCGATTTTCCAGGCTTAAATCGACGAATCCACTGAAAAACATGCGTCCCATGCTAATAGCGCCACGAGCTACTTTCATTATCTAGAATTTTGCTAGTCTAAATCTAAATCGGAAATTTACTACAAATACATTGCATCTGGATAGTTTCACACAACCGTAAAAATGCACATTTATTGCTTCAAATTGTTTGCAGTGATATTACACGAAGCACGTGCTTGACATCAAAATTCACATCCAATCCGGATAGATTTTGAGCAGGCCTTGTGCCTCGCTTGTAAAAATCGGTGTGATCCCGATTTAAATGAATCCGCTCATATATTAAGTGTAGTAGTGTCTTAATTGCAATTTAGTTATACTTTGTTAAAAATAGTTTAAATTTAAAAAAAATGTATCATTAGTACGTATATATATATATATATATATATATATATATATATATATATATATTTATAATACTACATATTTCTACTTGTTAATGTTTGGATGCAGGGAATTCTCACAGAAATCCAAACACCCCGTGATCGATATATGATGCAAGCTACTTGCATCATATATCGATCACGGGGTGTAGTATCTGTTGTTATCAAGCCGACTTACTGCATATGCAGTAAGTCGGCCTGCTAACAACAGATGCTACATTTCTTGGATGAGAGTCGCGGTAGCACTTTAAAACACTCATAGTGTTGTAATTAATGTAACGCGCTAAAGAAATGCTATACAAAATATCTTTCTAAAGTCGGCCTGCTAACAACAGATGCTACATTTCTTGGATGAGAGTCGCGGTAGCACTTTAAAACACTCATAGTGTTGTAATTAATGTAACGCGCTAAAGAAATGCTATACAAAATATCTTTCTCTTGCCAAAATCGACTGTGGCACCACTTGTCGTTACCTAGGAAAGTATGTGTTTTATACTACGTAACGGGAAAATAAAAATCACATTAATGAAGGAATCATTGGAGATTTATAACTTTGTACCAGCCAAATGTTATTTTTTTTATCTAAGTTAAATGAATATTAAAGTAACTTCCCTTGAAAATATTATCCAATGTCTTCATGGATATTTTCTCTTGTTAATAATAAAGTGATTATATGAAAGCAGTACCATTGCGAGTTATTAATTCATTACAAGAATTGTAAACTATAACTAATCTGTTGCTTCCTCAACACCTGATGTTTTTATTATGTGCTAAATCTCATATAATAAATAGAAGTACAGATTGTCTTAGTGGGTCTTCATCGATCATTAACTCAACAGAAAAATTTTAATACTCGTAAGCGAATGACAAGAGTTCGAATAAAAACATTTTTCCAAATATTTGAATGAGAAAAAGAAATATTCCTCATGAAATATTTACGTTAAATGTTTTGAATTCTATGAAAAATGGATTCCGAAATGACTCATTAGTTTGAATGACACTCGTCGTATGGCTGTTTGTTAAAAGTAAGTTAGATCGAAACAGACTTTATGTATTTCTACGATAATATCGATCTGTAGTAAGCGAATGTTTCTGTCCAAGTGAGGAATGATGTCCGACAGTCAACATTTCCAGGTTTGTTTCCCTAACTGTCAGCAAGAAGGCAGGCCAGCTAATAACATTCTTTCTCTTGCTGGAACACAATGCTATTCTATATGTCATCTGCCACAACTTGATCTAATGGAGCTGGGGATTTGCGCTCTTGTCTGCCACGTTGATTTAGCCGTGGTGGAGATCTTGTGCACACTGTCATGATCACACACCGCGAAATAACGGAACGCTGAAGCATTACCTCGTGTCATGTGCGCGGCTGCACGTTTATTTCACCGCCTGTGATGTGTTCTGGCGATTAGAAAGGGTCTATGGGAAGTGCTAAAGTAACTTCAGGGATCTTACAGGTGAGCGCGACGAAATAAAGTGCATTTAATTTTTACTAGATATAAGTATAAACAAATAATTTTGAAAGTATAAGTTGTGGCGTTTAATTTGTAATTAATAGTAGTTGATCGCAATAAAATGGGATTAATAAATAACAGTGAGATTAATTGAAACCAATGAGATATTTAATACGAAGTGAAGTCGGAGCTACAAATCATGCTCACAGGAAGCAAATATTTCTGTTCTTCAATACAAGCCGTAGAAACAGCGATCGAAATTCGTTCCACGAATTCTCTCGTGCCACGGTAATTTATCTTTCAGAAATAAATGTATCCACTGATCCCATCTCGGAAGCAAATCCACTGCGGTCGATTTGTGGTGTGCATTGTAAGCAGCTATTCGAGTTTTCACACAATATGTGCCGCTTTGTGGGGTGGAATCAACTGTTCATTTTCTCTTACGAAATTTATACATTACTGGAACCCTCGGAGCTCTTACAGCTGAGGCTGTTTCAGGGAGCGGAGGTCTTTGCGAAATAATATATATAAACATATGTGCGCGCGCGCTACTACTAAGAATACTGCGCGCTCTTACAAATGATGCATTTTCTGAGAGCTCTTTGCAGTGATATTAAGATATGTTGGCCAAGTGATTAGCGTACTTGTTCTACAATCAACAGTTTGCGGGTTCGAATCCTGCCTTGGGCGTAAATGGAGGTGGAGGATAAATTTCATGGCATGGTGTGAGACCACTGCTCCGCTTACTTATGAGAGGACTGAAGCGTCGAGAAAATTCCATGTTTATTTTCAATAGTAGATGTTTCGAACCATAAAGTACTATACGTTCCTAAGCCTTTCTTGGGTGCTTTCTAGAATGTTAAATGTTTAGAAGAAATATAATTTATTTTCGATTTGTAATGTGCATTATTTTATGATAGAAAATTACAATAAATTAGTAAAAGAAGTATAATATCACTTCTTTCCCAAGAAAGAGGAATGGGATGCACAAAGAAAATCAAGCAGAATGGTCTTATTTTTACGATTTTTTTGTTTATTCTTTTGCTGACAAAAAAATAGTTTTATAATTATCACTCAGAACTTCTTTTATTCTATGGTCAAAAAAATCAGTATTCGTATACCATTAAATGTTAGTTAGGCTCTAGAAACGAATTAATTCACCATACATTTATTCCTCTGAGAACAAAATAACTGTTATGAGAAATACGACACTCGGCGAATGATGATGCCGTAGGCAAATGATAGGTAACTGGATTACTTGGAACAAGGCAGTCTATCAATCATACGCTGACATCAATATTGTGCTACATCGGAAAGAAAATAATGTGATGATTTTTTTATTTTTGATTCGGAACCAAATGACTATATTTCCCAATTTCCTGCTGAAGATGCGGAGAATCGGATTTCAGTTTTTCCTGCATGTCCTAATGAGAGGTTGCGAAACTGTGTGTACAGGAAGGGAAAATGGAGGAGTACTTTGAATTAGTAAAAATGATATCGAAGTATCCGCGGAACTTGCGTGATTTTCCTTTCCCAAGGAAATAAAATATGTTTTTCATATAAACATTACTCCTCACAAAGAAAAATGTCCACTGGAATTCGGGTGGGGAGACTACTGACTGGCGATTTAGGTTACTTCCTTTCTTGCTCTATCGATTATAACTCATTTAAGATTGTGCTAACCACAGACGAGAATATTAAAGTGATCAAATTTCTCCTTTCATCTGTTTTTTTTTTTTTTTTCACAGAATATCTCAAAACTGCTTTTTGTTTTGTTTTCTTTTTATTACATTTCCCCGTGCGTTACTAGATGTTCGTTTAAATGAAACACTTTATTTCTGCAGAGCCCTAATACGCTAATTTCTTAAAATGTTACAAAGAATTCCGTTTATTAAAATAAGACCATGAAACGACAAAATAGTCTGGCTTCCCTTGTCAGTAATTCTAAACGAATCACGACATGTAGCTCATGAACTAGCATAACTCCAGATGCAATGCGCTGTGTTTTGTTTGTTTATATCGTATTTCTTAAAGTACTCGTCTTAAAAATGAACTATCCAATAACAAAAATGCTGATTTAAAATATTTGTTGTGCTTTGTTTTGAATTGCATATCTTTATAATTCCAACAGAGAATTTACTTAAATGGATGCGTATTTACGTAAAACTCTCTGGTATTGACAAAATGAGAAGCTTACACGATCTGTAGCAGAGAGAGTGAAAAAATAGTTGACGGGGAATCACGTGGTTTGTATAAACGCATTGGATATTTTACTCGTTAAACTTTTAATTAAAAGTTTTCGTGCACTCTTTGCTATTTTTTTTTCTTTTCTTTTTTCCTTTGTGCGTTGGTTCTTCTTTTTTCATATAAGAACCCACACTGATTAAATTATGCCTGCAGTTCTTCAAATGAGATACACTTCCTCAGTATTTTCTCTTTATCTTCGGAAAAGTGAGGGTTTAATAATTAAAATTAATGATCTTTAAGGCACCTGTCTTCATTAGTATTTTTATTTAGTCCTAATTCAACGGTTTGTTACTTCTCTTCTTGTGTTTTTGCTACCTCGGCGTCTTTGAAATATTTTATAGCGTCTTCAAGAAATCCACCTTATCCCAATTAGAGCTTAACATGACACAGCAAATATCTAACAGAAGAAATTGAGGTTTTCATCTTTTTCTCATTTTAGTCGTCTCTAAAGATTTCCTGCAATTTTCTTTATGAGCCTTCTTGAATTCGAATGACAGCGTTAGTCAGTTTTTCTTTTCTCCCTTTTTCTCTCCCCCCCTCCCCCCTCAATGAACTCGCATTTCTCAAGTGGTCGCCTTTTGCTACCATCAAATGAGAATGAAAAATTAAAAACAAGTTTTTACTGTCATCCATTTCAATAATTGTATTTTTGCGAATATTTATTTTTAATGCGTCATATCTGAAGCTACGAACACTTATTTCGTGTTTCTAGGGTTCCTAAATTATTGATTTCACGGAATGTCATGTTGTACATTCAAACTGTGAAATTAGAGATTCTAGAATAAAAAAAAAATGAACTTTTATTCTGCCAGGTGTCTGATAATTTATCAGTTCACCAAATTATAGAAATTATACCCAGCATTGTTATGAGTCACCAACACAGAATCAGAAGGGAACATAGAACTGTTTTTGTTGCTCGATTTTTACCACCAACTTTCGTATATAAGGACTTATAAGGTATATAAGTCCATTAAAATATTCTCACCTTAAGGAACTGACATTGTTTAAATTTTGGATGGTCTCTCTATTTTATGTTGAAATAACGCTGGCTATTATGTTTTGGATCAGGTTAATAAAACCATTGGTTCTATAGTTCTGTTTTTAGTATCCTTTTTCAAAACGAAAAATAAGTTGTAAAGAAATTCTCTTTAATACAAAGTACCTTTTCGAGAATTCAAACCAAGAAATTACTCCTTGACAATTCACTTTTGAAAATATATTAAAATAAATTTTGAATAATTTATTTAATATATTTTATATTAAGGCCTGAATAAAGATATTTGATCTGGAATATGCAACCATTAGTTCACCCACGATAATAACTTTCTTATGTGTGCATTATCACATAAAAATCTTGGTTTAAAAAGTGGAATGACACGAGTTACAGAATTGGATAAACAAGAGTTCTAGGAGTTAATGAATACTTAATTTTAGTAACATTGCTCTTTTATACAAACTCCCCAGGTTAAGTTTTAGTGATAACATTTTAATTGAACCTTTATGATGTAATTTAAATCTTATATTTAGTGTGGATTTAGGAATCACTTCAAGTTCCTCTCACTGGAAACATTTTGATCGCATTTTGGATCTTTATTAAAATGATCGCCACATTGCAATTCCGATTTAAATGAAACAACGTAACCATAATTAAGCGTAAAATGGATTTTTTTCTAGTTTGCATCTAGTGTGTGTTAACTTTTATTTCAATAAAGCATTTCCCTCTAGAGTTTTTCTAACACAAAAATCTTTCTTAGAGACTGGATGTCAACACATTCAAATAAACACTCTTCAACTAATTATTTAAATAAATCATCGTGACCTCTATTTCGTAAGTACCTGGTGGATTCTCATCCATCCTCAATAATTTATATTAATTAGTTCTGAAAAATGTCACCGCATTATTTTAGACCGGTGATTTATTGTTTAAACTTGATATATCACCAACTCGCCTTCACCGAAAATAAGATTTTTAAACTCATTTAATGAATTCTCTTTTCTCTGCATGAAATGCACTTCCATTGGTTGTCTCCTTTTCCTCCTACTGCTTCTCGAAATGTCACGCAGATAAGATCTTCCGATGTCACTCTAAATTAATTTTAACATTTTGTTGCAAAGTTGAATCCCTTATGACAAGGACTCTCACGCATGTGAGTTAATAATCCAAGCAGCTATTTTATTAAGACACTGCAGAAAGCCGTTAAAGAGACGTCTCGTTTAGACTGTGAACGCCAGAGGTCACCGAGTGCTTTACGCACCAAAGACCTGAGAAACTTTTCAAAGCTGTACTTCATAATGTGTGGACAATTTCACTTTTGTCTTCTACCAGAAGGAAGACAGACAACAACATTCTACTCCAAAACATGTCACGAAGTCAAACCTAAAAGGCGGAAGCGTCTTCTCAAGGTTATAACTTTTCTCGTGAACTTTATGGTTACGGATGACGAACAAATACCATTTCGTCTTCAAAGGTTTTTACACGAGCTTCTATTCAAGTCTCCAGTATTTCTCTAGATAGTACGTAGCTTTTACTTCGTTTATTATTATTTATTTCAATAAATCAAAGCACATTCTAACAATCCTCTATAAATTTTAACCTCGATTATAATCTCTCGAAAACCAGTATGATTGAAAACTCTTTCCGATTTAATATTAAAGTTTTCAGAAATAGCGACTAAAATAGCGACTATATATTTGATAGACAGTACTATTACGTGTGTTTATAAAATTATTCGGAAGAAAGCTCTAAGAAAATGTTATGCATTCGGAGGAAGGATGGCAGCAGAATTGTACATAAGACTCTGAACATTGAAAATGACGAAAAGTCAGAAGCTTAGCATAATTTTAAAAGGCTTTAAACAAATGATTAAATATGATTGTTGTATTTGCTAAAATAAAGAGCCAAAAGGCTTCACTTCGGCAATGCCAAATTTATAAAAATCAAGTGGATATTAAATCCAGCATTACTTTAAAGCCCAATACAGAAACTATATAAGTTTCGTATGAAATTTGACCAGAGAGCTTACGGGAATATACTCCGGTATTTACGAGTTGCCCTAGTCGGACCTTATAGGAGATATGCTCGCTATGACAGCGTCCATATATTCACCTCCTATTGGTCCATTTTGATAAAGTTTCACTGGCCTGACAGCTGTTTCAAACTGGTTGGTTTTCGTCAGAGACCAGGCAGAAACCTAAGGAACTTGAAACATCGGAGAGGTGTATTTCGTAAGCGAATTCTAGGTCGGTGCGTAAAAATAATTACTCAAAAATAAAGAGCCGAAAGGCTTCACTTCGATGATTCAAAATTTATAAAAATCAAGTGGATATTAAATCCAGCTAGGGTATCTCGTAAATACCAGTGAGTGTATTAGCGTAAGCTCTCTGGTCAAATTTTTTACGAAACTTGTTTAGTTTCTATATTCGGCTTTGAAATAATGCTGGGTTTAATATCCACTTGATTATTGTATTACCTTCCTATATTCGATTGTGTTATCAGGTATCGTAATACAGCAGGTCTGTTATAAACAGTTCGCATCTGTCGAATAAAATGTTATTACAAAAACGAGCCTCCAGTGTGTGAATACTGAACATTAATTCAGTAACGCAAGATGTACAAATGCACAGTGCAAACTACGTGAAGAATCATAAGTAAATATATTGGGATTCATTGAACGTCGCGTGTGCGACTTTCGTATTATCTAATTGATTGTTCACAACCCGCATTACATTATAGTTCCTCTCAAATAACTCATTTGGTTGACTTTAATGTTAACAATCCCATTACTACAGTGGCGTACCAATTGGCTTCTCCACTTTTAGAAGCGCGCGTGATTTCACTTTCCACGGTGACCCCTATGTGGTTACCTGAATAAGGCCAACGTATATTTAGTGAGTGAGGAAAACAATCGGATTTTTTTTTCTTTATTTATTTAATATTATTGCACTTACTGTGTATAAAACATATTCATAAAAATGGAATCTCCCCGTTTTATTGCAAAACAGCTCATCTTTGCGCATGTGTAGTTATCATGTTAGACCACTTTTACATTTTCCATAAAAACCTCGTGACCTTAAAAGATTATTTTTTCATTGTTTTGTTGTTTAACTAAGTTATTAAAAGCGTCTTTTTAATCTTCTGTCTATCGCTGATTTTAAAATAGCCACTTTTCGTTAGAATACACATCTGTATCGTGCGTATAATCTAAATTATTTGAACACAACCTCCCTAAAGTAGTTTGAATATTAAATTTGAATTCCACACCATACATCATCTGCTAAAAATTAATATGAGAGCACGCCTCTTCACGTTTAAAGAATTATCCTGATGATAACTTAAAAGCCTGAATATTCCTTCAAATATTCATCGTCACAATATACACACGTTTTATTTCGCTTTCTGACCCCCCCCTGTAAAGAGCATCAAAATAGTACTGCATAAATCTCTACCTTAATGGTTGCTTCACGCTAATAACCTCACAATTCAACCGGAAGCACCACTGAAAAGAAGAACTACATTCTTACGTAACCTTCAGTATTGGCGATAAGTACTAAGATATTACACGTGTTAAATAGGAAAATAATGTCATAAATTTCTCTGCGCATGTGCTTTGCATCGATTTGGTTAATCTGCTACCATTCTAAATTAGTGGACTCGAAAACGAGATAAGATATTTCGAATAAGAAAGAATTAAGAAGAAATCGCCAAAGCGTGCCAAGATAAGAATTGCAGACCGGAATTACACTCTTGCAAGGAATCTATTATCACTGCAGGTATTAACGAAGGCTATTACCGTCTTGAGACCGCGTTCACATTCTTACAAGCAGGCAGGGATTAGGCTGACTAGCAGCAACACGCCGGAGATGAAGGTTTAAATGTTAACTCAAGTGACAAAGCGTTAATCTGGCCATAAATCATCTCCGCCATTAGGACACGAGGAAGGCAGCTTAAAGGACGAAGGGGAAATTACCATGATCTTAACCTGCGCCATAAGCAATATTATTTTGAGTTTAAGTTAAATTCCATAGGACATTAGGAACAGAAAGCTACAACTTCCGAGTTTCAGTTGATTTTATTGAGTGAGGACTCGATTTGCTTAAAAGGAAAATGCTCGTAGATGTGCTTTTAGAATATAACTTTCGCGGAGCAAAGAAACGTGCTTACAAACTGATGACTACATAAACGTAACGAAATATAAAGTCAGATTTTAAAAACCAATACCACAAAGGAGGACATTCAGACAAATTTAACATAATATAGCATTAATAGAAGTTGCTTCTCATTGCCATAGTAAAAATTTCAAATTCGTTTTATTGTTGATTTGCGTTTCTAAATAAATGCTTTCACTAGATTTTATAACCAGGATATATTTCGATAATGAATTCTGCATGTAAATTGGATATCACTTTTAGCTAGGAAATATTTCGATTATTAAACTGAAGGCAGACGACAAAATTGCAATTGTTTCAACAATGGAATCAAACAACAAAATTTTAACAAGTTCGAGTCTTTTGGTCTCCAAAATCTACAAAGCCAATTCACGTGTATATGTATGACGTGCAAAGTTTATGTTGATATTTTTATGAAGAAATGACTGTCTTCTTTTTTATATGTCGTTGCCGGAAGGACAATTTCGAAAACATTTAGAAAGTATTGCATGGCGAAATGGAAATTGTCCTTCCGGCAACGACATAAGTTACCTACTTAGTGAAAATGAATGTAAAACTCCACAGACTTTCGAGCTCTGCTAAAAATATTAACATCAGAAGAGAAATAGATGCACTGGATACTGTAAAGTTTTTTTTTTTTAGGGATTTTCATGGAAACACTAATGGGGAAAATGTACACAGCATAAAAGTACTTTATGGATCACTCAATGAAAAATGAGTGATATTTATCAGCATGTGAAGTACTTGAGTACTCCCCATTCATTTGTGGGTCTACAGAACCGAAAAATGAATTTACCAAAGCGAGGGTTGAAAGAACTGGCGGACATTTCTTGAAAAACAATTAAAACCAGATGGAACAAAAGCAATCTAATGGAACTTAAGTAGGAAAGCTTCAAGCAGTTAGGTACCACTTAGCTCTTCTTAACTATGAGAGTCTTCAAGATTTAAGTAATACCGTCGTGATCAGCAAACAGAATCGATGTTGGTTGCTAAGAGGCACTTACTCGAGGATGTCATGGCCTGGTGGAATTTTAATCAATGTCAGCGCATGCAGGAAAGAGACTTCGGTATATAAGTTCAAAAGTTTAAAGTTTATTTGACTTCAAGCTCTGCTGCACTGCACAGAATTAGCGCATGCTGTTCAAATAACCGATCCCAGCCATGTTGACCGTGTGATTATATTGCATGAACATCAAAACAGGATCAAATTTATCGACGCGATGCTACAATGTTGTCCATCTTAGGGACAGTTTTACGCAAGGGAACTTGAGTAATTTTCTCAGAACCAAATGGAAAATATATTCATTACTTTTGCATCATAGATGATGTCAAACACTAGCACTTGCTGTTCAAAAGCAAGCGAAAACTTTCAGCACTTACATTAACATGAAAGTTTGCGATATTTGCTCTTTGTTGTTAACAATAAATTAGAACATTGTTGAACATCCTTAGCACTAATTGGCTACTGTTACCCACGTAACTCAGGTGCAAATGAGTACTAATCATGCAGAATATGCCTAGAAACTGTCTTTTTCAGACGCGAAAGAAAGATTTCTTCAGATTAGTTCGTGACTTCTGTTATAAAGAAACTAATATTCTTATAAGACATCTTGGACTTCATGTTCTTTGCCCACATAACAAATGAAAAACCTTGTAATACAGAGTCAAAGTAAATTTCTTAAGTGCGTTAAAGCAGCGTTAAGTGTAGTATTTTTATTCTTTCACGGCAATGTAAATATTCTAAGTAGCTCAATTTTTTATTGAAACCTCAAACTATGTGAAGAATAAAATGGCTTTCTCAAAGAACGAACAAGTGATCCAGAATTTACATTGAAAATCCTAATGGAAAGAAAAGTATTGTGAATTGAACCAAGAAGTACACAGGGTATTTGTATTATATTATAAAGCCTTTCAAAAGTCATAAGGAAAAACTGAAGGTCATTCTCAAGAAGTTAACATCCAAATCATCTGCTTTCAGCAATAATTAACATGATGTATCGGAGCAATCAAATAGCTGTAAGAACTAATGAAGTTACAGAAAGGAAACCATCGAAAAAAAAATACTTGGCCTGCTCATGAACAGGAAAAGCCGTGGCTACACTTAATATTTATATACATGAAACAGAATAAATTGAAAGAAAACATAAAATGTAGTTAAACTAGATCGTGGAACTATGTTTAACATCCTGTTGTTTGCAGATGACTAAATCATCACAGAAAGGAGTGAAAAATTAACTGCAAAGATCAATGTCATGTCTTAAATACAGTTGCGATATTTGAAATGGAAATATCAACAGATGAATTAAAAACTGTGGCCATGGCTTTTAAAGGATTATCTCCAGTCCCAAGTAAAATGGCGATTGAAAATAAAATTTTAGAAACCATTTAATTGCTTCAAATACGTCGGATGTATTACCATATTCAAAAGAAGTTGACATTAAAATTTTGACAGCACATTTCAAAAATAATTGGGACAATGAATACCAAGTTCAAAAGCACACAAGAATAAGAATTCACAAAATTTTGATAAGATTTTTTGTACTGTAGGGAAGTGAAATATCGGTCATAAAAATTGTAAAAGAAACAAGAAAAAGAATAAATTCCTATGAAGCACAACAGGCTACACATTCAAAGGATATACACAGAATAATAAATAAAATATACAAAAAATACAGAAAGAAACTGAATATATCGACATTCGATGTATTCAGTCCGTGGTGTGATAGAAATAGCCGAAGAGGTACTCCGATGACACTGCAGAAAACTGCCTAATGGAAGTCAAGGCGACAAACGAAAGCTGGAATGAGATTTCAACAGGCCACCGGGCCTATAAATTCCTGAAAGGTATGATGAAGACGATTATAACCTTAAGGTTTTAACTATGCCGCTTTCAGCAACAAAACAAAAGTCACAAATGACATGATAATCAAGTTTAAAACCACCGGCTTAAAACTATTCTAGGTTCGATTTTATGTCATTGCGAACCCCATTCGTATTGTATCTGATATTTCAGGTACTTTTTTTGTAGGGACAGTGGTGAACTGAAAAGTGATGGTCATCCGTGATGACACTTGTAACTGATGTCAATTACATGATCGTACGTAGAGGATGCCTCTCTGAGTGGCATCCTCTACATACGATCAGAAAGGCGTACGTAGAGGATGGCCAGAAAGGCAATGGCAACATGCTGTGGGTTCCTGGATAATGACGCTTGATACCGATTTCTTCAACCGGTATTCGGCATCCATTAGCGACTGTGGAAATAAATATTGTTGTACTTAGCTAATGGCCGACTGATAACAACTATCATGAGCAGTTGTTTTGTTCTACATGATACTTCCTGATATATTAAATGGCAATTATTTTAACATCTTCACACTTGTGTACGTGTTTCAGATAATGTACTGCAGAATTATCAGCAACTGATGGGTTTAAAAAGGATTAAAGGTTTTATGGGTAAATAAACTAACACGTGGTATACTCCATTAATATATCTCTCATGTGCGGAAAGATAAAGTGATCCAAGTTGATGAGTCAATCCATTTTCCAAACCTCGCTACTGCCGTGTGAGATTGATTAACTTTGCCTCTGCTATAATGATTTCCTAGGTGTGACATGGGATTGAGCACCACAGAATAGGACTATAGTGAGTCTTAAGTGGATTGAGAAATAATAACATTAAATGTGGAACTAGTACCAGGCATTAAACATTTATCATATATAGACCAGTTGTTAGCGTTGGAAAAAAGTAAGGTCAGAGCGTAAGGCAAAAATGACACGTGAATAAAATAATACAATGTAGCTGAGACACTGGATGCTCGCTCAGTATGCCTGCAATGCTGGATTAAATCAGGTTTTGTTTGAATGCTAGGAAAGTTAGAAGGTTCAAGCGAAATACTGCAACCATGGACCATATATTTCTATAATCTACTAAACAGCTGTTAGTTCCCAATATATTGCTGGAATATGTATGATCCTAAAATGTATTTGCGCTGCCTTGTACTAAACGCTTTTTTGTAATAATGCCGTTTAAAAAAGAGGTAAAAGAAATTCATATTCCAAGGTAGACCAGGTACATTAAATATCTGAACTGAAAGTAATTTAGAGAAATATGAAACTGACGAAGATAAATGACAGAAGTGTTAGTTTGCGATGTCCATCATGTTTACAATTGAGTATTGCAGGGCGCATCTACCGGGTATTTGCTTTTAGCTTTTTTTTTGAACAGCAACGGTGTGATTGTAATCACATTTTTTAAACAATGACATATTAGGAGACCTCAAACAACACATTAAAAGTCTCAGCCAGAGTGCAACTACCTATGCCTACATTCCGATGCATAAAAGGATTCTAAATCAGCGCTATGTTGAAAAAAAAAAAAACGTTTTGAACACACGAATTTAGTTTATATGGAAAACATAATACCCCAGTTAATAATAAAAGATTGTCTTCAGTTCTGCGAATATTATTAATCTCCATAAGCTCAAAACAATCATAATTGGTGTTCTGAAACAGCCTAAATAACCAGGACTTATGAGGTAAGTGTCATCTTCATCCCACAGGTTGACTATGACTATTATGGATATCTAACTGAGATCCTTAGCGTGCAGTAAAAAAATAAGTCTCCGAGGCTCTAATCTCTTTCATCTTAGAGTTAGCATCCTGTCTGTAGATGTGTGTGTGTGTGTGTGTTCTTGGGGCTGGTTTGCTTGTTTTGAGGGACGAAAACCATAGTTTCGGGAAGGGGGAAAGCCTCCAGTGTTACAGGAGGATTGATTTATGAAGAGGTATGGCTCTTAGAGGCGATACTGTTCTGTTCAGAATGGTATCAATAAAATTCAGCGGATATATATACCGCCAGCAATACCATCAGATCACTACCATGTTTTACAGTTGAGAAGATGCGATCAGGTTCTCTCAACTCCTTTTTTTATCAAGTTCAAAATCATTAAGCAGTACTGTACACGTAATTTTAATTTAGACTTGGTGCTTACTGAAGTGTCTTTTATATCTCTCTGAACTCTATTTGCATCAAGTGCGCTTCTGCTGGAGATTCAGGTACTTTCTCAGTATGGTGTATCCCTGCCGCCTACCTAAAAAAATCACTTCTTGGCACAAACAGTTTTTGTTTGCTGCACACATTCAAATAAAGTAGCAGATCAAATGCAAATGAATCATTCGTTAAAAAAAATCCTAAAATAAACCGTCGCTATGGTCCGAAAGATCCCACTTATTATCGAATAAGAACTGTATTAATACATGCTCCTACTCCTTATCTTTCAAAAGGACTCATCTATACGCTCTTATCTTCGTAAAGAAAAGTGTTAAGCCTTAGTTCGCTGAAGGAAAACTCGCTATTCTACAGCAAGTACTTCGCTGTTCTGTTTATCCAGTGTGTGTGTGTGTAGCACTGTTGGAGATTCTCCACTCTCCCAAGATGACTTGATTGTATAAAATGCACTTCACGGCAAACGGGAAAAGCATTCAAGTCTTCCTCCCGTCCCCCCCCACCCCATTTCTACAGAACTGTTTTCTGAACAGCGCTAAAACAGAAAGAAATTGGAGAAAGGAAGCGGGAAAAAAAGTTAATTAAAATTTTAATGAGAAACTCCGCGTTCTTGCGGTGGGCTCCGTTCATGTTCAAGCGTTTTACTACGAGATGAAGGTTAAAGGTGAAAAGATTATGCAAACTTAGCGATAAAGCCTACTGTATTTGCTAACACTTGTACTTTTCCCACGAGGGTGCTTCCGATTTTTTATTTTTATTTTTGTTTCTGCTGGATCGAGTACAAGATGCGTTATATTGAACGTGACGAAAAATTAGAGGCGTGTAATTAACGAGAAGCCAGTTTAATCCTTCTAATTCTAATTTGCTTTCATGTATGTTCCAACCTATAATAAATATTGATGCAGCATTTCGATATTCTGCCCTGGAGGGTATTTCGTTTTTAGAAATTTAATAAAGTTTATTGTGCCCATTTGTGTATGCCGAAAAAGAATGATGCGTGCCATAAATAACTGTGTAGTGTTCGATAGCGGAAAAAATCTAGTTATAAAAAAATTCACTAAATATAAATACCGTTTAAAAAGAGGGAAATGTTGTAATGAATTTCTCTTGCGATTTTAACTCGCGTTAATGTTTACCTTTCTTGTGGTTAAGCTGACACAGTAGAACTTCGCTGTTGCCGACATCTAAATTGGTAAAACTCTTCAATTTTTGATAACAAGAGTGATTTTTTTTCTCTCAAAAACCCTCCCTTATGAATACTTTCTTATTAATTTTTGCGAAGTTCTGTAAGAATCTTCATAAAATCCTGACCATCGACAAATGCTGGCATCTCTAAAATTATTTTATGGACAACAAACAACCAAGTTTCATTCCAATATCGCATGCTACAAAGATCCGATTATATGCATTTCTCGCCAAATAGGAATATCTAGCCTATACTCAACCCTCTCAGGTATTACGTGACGTATCTATAAGGGCAGAACGTCAATACGTGCGACGATATCCACCTGCACGACGAAGATATTGAAGGAAGAAGCTGGAATTTTTCTTTCTTTCGCAACGTCTCGCTTTACTCTGGTAGCTGGTTAATTTCTCGCGTTCTTTCGGTCTACTTGCCTGTTTACCGGTCTCATAAAGAATAAGAAAACGTGTCTTTCTTGTATGACACAGTTTCTAACGTTACTTAATCTTCAGTGGCAATTTCGGCAATAACGGAAGAAATTAAAGTGGAACCTGTAGACATACGTCATCTTGTTCAGCAGATTTTGGATTTACTCCTCTACTTTCTTTCTTCTTCAGCTGCTCCCATTTCTATAAGGGGTCGTTGTTTCTGACGAGTCTTCCCCACTGGTTTCTATTGTACACTATCTTTTGTCCAGGGTTTTTTTTCCTGGAGATCTTCCTACACTATCTTTCCACCTCTTCTTGCTCCTTGTATTTCCACCATGATATTTTGTCCATCATATTTTCAATTTCGCCTCTTTACATGTCTGTACAAAATATGATTTGCTCTTCTTGTATTTTGTTTGTAGTTGCAGTTACTTTTAGAGTACCTCTGATGTGCTCTTTCCTCACCTGATCTTTCCTTGTTCCTCCACACAGACGTCGAAGCATCTTCATTTCTGTAGCACTAAATCTTGCTTTCATGGAACACTACTTCATAGGCCTTCTCACCATTCCATATAACATTGTAGGTCTCACTACCGTGCTGTATATTTTTCCTTTCAATTTCACTGTGACTTTTCTATCACACAAAATTCCTAACATTTCTTTCCAATTCTTCCATCCTGCTTGAATTCAGACAGGATGGGGAAAAAAAATACCGCATCCGTAGTTCCTCTTTAGGCCATAAAACCAAACTGATCTTTTGCAATACTAACTTCTTTCGATCTTTCTTATATGATTATTTCAAATAACTTCATCGTAAAGGACATAAATTTAATTCCTCTATAATTACTACAGTCCTTTCCCTTATAAATAGGTACCACCACACTCTGTCTCCATTCCCCAGGAATCACCTCTTGACTATGGATCTATTTTAACAGATTTTATATTAATTCAGTGCCTTCTTCTAACGCTTTCCAGACCTCCACCGGTATTTCGTCTGGTCCAGCAGCCTTTTCACTCTTCATTTTGGCCATCGCTCTCACCACGTCCCCTCTTCTCAAAATATTACTTCCACCTGATCTGAATGCATTCTGATTTTCTTATTATAATTCCATCTCCTTCACTTTGGAGATATCTTTCATTCCTTTATTCCGATATTTAGCCAACCTGTAAACTTTCTTCTATCGTTTCTAATTCATCACACAAATTTGTATATGCCTTTGCTTTTGTTTGCGCCACTACTTTTCTTACTTCTTTCCTCTATAGAGTTCACGATCTTCATCCCTCTCAGAGGCATCCCACATTTTCTTTGCTGCCTCTTCCTTTGTATCGCTGCTTATACATTTTCTTTCCACCACCATTTTTTCTTGGTTTCTCTTACCTTGCCTGATGTTTCTTTCAGTATCTTCTTGCCGCATTTCCTGATTGTGTTTGCACAATGTTGCCACCACTGATGGACATCACTGAAATCTCTTTTTATCTCCTTCTCTCTAAATCTGAAAAATATGAAATAGTCAATTTGAGATGTTATTTTGTACGTGATCAGATGTTCTGTCCCCTTGCTAAAGGAAGTATTCACTAGAGCCGTTTCAAATGCAGCTGCAAAACCTTATTCTTAAACCTTCCTGATTCGCTTCCCGTATCCCATGACTTCCATGTTTTCTCTCACACTGATCATTTTTCCTACCTACAGGTCCATTTAGATCAGCCTCCAATAATCATATGTTCCTCTTCTTCAATCCTTGCATCACTATCCATTTGTGTCCAGAATGCATCGTTTTCTTCATCTGTACATCCAACCTGGGCATACACATTAATCAGATTAACTATATAATCTTCATAATTTAATTTCGTGCGCATAATTCTATCATTTCTACGAATTACTTCCACCACACAGTATTTCATTTCTTTACACAATATAATTCCCACTCCAGTTCTTCCCATCTCTGACGCTCCACTATTGAATAGCTTGTTGACCATTTTCCAGTTCTTTCGCTTTGTTACCTCGCCACCCACCTAGTTTCTTGCACACACATGTCCACTCTTCTTCTTTTCATCAAATCTGCTATCTCTCTTCATCTACCAGTCATACTCCCCATATTCAGCGAGGCAACCCCCAATCTCTTAGTAGCTAGCGTCTTTCACTGCACCCGCTCTTGATGCAGTAGTCCTTGCCCTTGTATTACAGATGTAGGCCGATGTATCTGTGCGTCAACCTATAGGCGACGCCCTAGCAGTCCTTGAATAGTCCAATACTTGACTCATCATATAGGTTTGGCGGTGTTTTTACGACCGGGTTTCCTTCCGGACGTCAACCTTTATCCGGACTTGCCACCTGCCGAAGAATAGGCTAGTACCCACTCCCCAGGTGGGGTTATTTACTCCTCTACCGTACCTACATAAATAATAATAATGCGTATGTAAAATGGACTGATAAAGCGAAACATTGATATAATATAGGAATGTCTGCTTGGCTGATACTATTGTTTTAACTGGTGGGAATATAAATTACATAACAGCAGCTGCAATAAAATAGCTACTTCTATATCGGATCTGGCTCTCCTCCCCATTAGAAATTTTTATTCCGTCATTTATAATTTCTAAAAAATCTACACGACGGCGAACTTCTTTGCAAAATGGAAATCTACGAGTATCATGCTCACAATGAAGATTACACAAACGTTTGTTCAAGAAATCTTTGCTTTTGGTGTATGGAGGCAATTTTTAGTAAGCGTTGTTGCTTTTTTATGAGTGTCCAGAAGTAACAGCACGCCGTTTATCGATGAATTATAAATTACAGCCCAAGAAACTGGCCACGTGTTCTGTTGCGAGGAGAAAATCCCAACTCATCTTTTACTTATTCTGATTAGCTAACCGAAGCTTCAGCACAAATGTGCGACTGTACAATGCTTGCATTAACATGATATTTTCGTCTGTCATATGATACTTGATGTGTTACTACTTCGAGTAGCACCTCAGATGGAAATACTTTGTCACCACTCAAGTCCTTACGAAACATCTTGTATTATAATTGCGGCGGCGATAGTCTCAAGTGAAGAGCGCTATTTACGTAGATCTTCGAGATGTATGTGTAATATTAAAAGGTGCGTTCTCGCAGCAGGTTACCTGATGATCGCCTCGGTGGCTCTGGTAGCAAGATGCGATCGATGCTTTTAGTCCAAGCTCGTATTTGCCTATATACCGAGAATGACCTGCTTACCAAACTCGTGTAATTTATCCAATCTACGCAGGTGAACTTGCGAAGTTATATAAATTGGAAAGCGATGAAGTTGATTGGTTATAACACCTCCCAATGAACTAATAATTCCTGTTCACTTGTAGGCATAACTGTTTTATCTTATTGATTTCAGTGCTGCCTATTGACGTTGTATAGATTGAATAAGACAGTTTATTGAACAAAATTCAGCTGGATTCCATTGCTTCTCAGTATTAATTTGCAGTATACATATATCTACTTCATATAAAGACGTTTAGAAGCGAACAGAAACGATGGTAATTTTAATGTTATTTAAATATTGCAGTCTTATAACTAGAATACGAAAATCAGAATTGTGGTTTTAGCTGCTAGTCTCGGTAATAATTTTAATTTCCGCAGCATTTATGTTTTCAATCATCCAAAAATCCACGGGTTTTGTTATTATGTGATTTAACTAATGATTAACTTAACTCTTTTACTAATTTAATTATAATTTGCATTTTATAAATTGAGTAATACATAACGTATTTTGTAGAAGTATAATAAATTATAATTTATTTATATATGCGAAAATATTATGCAGAAATAAGTACAGCACAAAAAATTATAAATAAACGTTTTTCATTGCATGCATTTTAATCACAAACATCTCTTATTTCAAAATGGATCTCTTAATTTTGAACTTACTAAGTCATTGCCGCTTGCTAAGTTTAAGTTCAGAAAATTTAAAGAAACATAACAGCTCTGCATTCCTATTATTTCTTTATTCTTAAACTAGATTTGTTTTCTTTCATGGAATGAGAAAGATATGAAACCTGCAAATTTCTTTTTGCGGCAGCTGATATGAAATATTATTGGAATTTTTTTTGTTATGTTGATGGTTTGAAGGAGTGAAAGAAAGAGAAAGATTTAATTAATGTAGATTAGATGAATACAGAATATGTGTGCACGTTTGATCAGTCCTGTTTTTTTTAAGAGAGGTGGGGGGAGGAGAATGTTTAACTGTAAAAGAAGCTTTTTTTAGATTACAACTACGCTAAAAAACGCGATATTGGCTCTGTCCGGTCGACTAACTTTAGTTGAAACTTCTTATCGACTGTATTTAATCCGATTCTTTGCCAATCAAAGAGCATGACAGTTCCATACTACACACCAGACAATATACATGGTGTTCGGGATAAATTTGACATATTTATAATTATTTATATTTTTCCGTAAGTTACATGTATTAACACACACTTCTCTTCATTTAAAAGTTTGGACCCTTCTTCATTCATATACAAGATGTCGGAAAGGATGGATAGCTGGAACCCACCTGAATCATGGAAGAGAATAACTTGTATCATGATGATTCGTGCCCGCCATCAAAATAAGGATATTACGACTGCTGCCCGATGCTCCCTGAATACAGTAAAAACAATCAGGCATGAACTAGAGACTTGCAATGGTGACTACGAGGATGTAGCAAGAAGAAAGATCCCTAGCAGACGATCTGATTGCGTTCGTACAGCAGAATTCCTCGCAAATCTGCAGGAACAGGTGTTGAAGAACCCTGGCATTGGAATTCGGGCTTTGTTCGTGGAGTTGCTAACTGTAGTCAAGCCCTGGATAACAAGGGTAGCCAATGGTAGGCCGTATGTATGGCAGCAGGATTCGGCCCCTTGCCACACCTCTGGGAAAAGTCAAAAATGGTTGTCTGAAAATTTCTACGACTTCACCAGTCCAAATGTTTGGCCTCCAAACTCCCCAGACCTTAACCCCATGGATTATTTTGTATGGGGCGCAGTTGAAAAAGACACCAATCGCACTTCCAGTAATACAAAAGCCCAGTTAATGGATAAAATTAAAACAGTTTTTGCGGCCCTTCCCAGGGAGACTGTAGCATCAGCTTGTTCGAGGTTCCGAAGCAGAATTGAAGCTGTGATCGATGCTAATGGTGGTTATTTTGAGTAAATCTTGTTGATAGTATTGTAATTAACTCTGCCTGTAATGTTTTTTTGTCAATTCATTAAATTTAATAGATACAAAGAAGATTTTCTTTTTCCTTACGAAACTGTCAAATTTATCCCGAACACCCTGTATATTCCAGTTTCAGTGAAAAGGGGTGTAGAAAATAATAGAAACAGTTTTATTAATTAGTAGACGTTATTAACTCACCTTCTATTTTCTGAGCACAGTTAGAGATCTTGATTGAATGATAGTGATATGTTTCCATATTTAAGAATATATTTTTCTTTTCAAACAAACTAAGCGCTAAAGTAATAATTATTTTTCCTTTCCAAATTGATATAATAGCAATACACTGATATACATCACGTGTTTCAACACATATAGACTTATAAGTGAGTGATGGATCAGTCCATTTTCAAGCATCTGTAGATGCAAGTGCGGTCGGCACTACGTACATTCAGTTTAGCTTACAAGGATTATTTTCGTTACACTTCTCGCATCCGAAGTGTTGAAACATCGGATGCAGCAGATGATTCTACAAAACTCCAGACGGTGCATTTCAAAAATATTTTCTAAAATGGTAAGGCATACAACGTCTGTCTCTTAATAAAATTATGGTATTATTAAAAATTCTCTCTCATAGAGCTTCATCTATTAGTACGCAGAAGAGTCCAGTTTTTAAATGCTGAAAGCGCTACATTTTTCAAAATCTGATTGAATAACTTACTGCACGTAAGTTGCTGTTGATTTGTGTGAAGTCTGCGTAGTTATTATTATTATTATTATTATTTGGCCTGCATTAGATTCATAATTATTCCTAAAATAAATGATCCTGGGTGTTAAAAAAAATAAAAAATAAAAATAAATTGGAAAATGGTTCTTACATGATTTCATGTTCTTCCGAGTGGATTTTTCGATTGCAATTTTAAAGCCGGAATAAGTACATAGTACAATTTTTAATATAAATCCGTGTGATACAAAAAACGAACTATCATTCTGTAGTACCGAAAGCTGCACTGATTCATTAATGGGTCCAATGAAATTCCACTGGGAAGAACCTAAACGCATTCCTTTTTCTCCGGCGCAGTAATTTCAATTTCGCCTTAAAAGCGAATGGCAAAAATTAGGTATAGAAGCAACTTTATCGTAGCTTTAGTGATAGATATCGGAAATTGCATAATGTATACAGAAACAGTATGCTAAACCAGGTAAAATATGAGTCGTTATTTTTGAAAGCGATATAAGTCCATTTATTCATACAATGAGATATTTAAGGGTTTGGGTTTGAATCAACTAAAATATATTGGCAAATGTTAATAAAATTTGATTAATTTATGAGGATATTTTACACCATTGACTGTTTATTAAAAATATAAAAAGGGGACATCTATGTCTCACTGAAACTATCATTAACTCATTGTTTTCCAAAAATAGAAAAAAATATGTAGCCCAAATCTATGATTTTTTTTTTCGAACTACAGAATACCCAAAACAGTACTGATATACATGTTATGGAGTAAATGGATTTATTATCGAAGAAACGTATGTTTACGCGTGATATTGTACACCTATCGGCGGAATATTCGTCGAATCAGGCATTAACGATGGTAGATTACGTGCTCGAAATGGGCAACTTGTCTTTCGAGACAGGTTTCGTAGCGCATGCGTAGGATCTCTGTTATCTTGGAGAACAAAAATTGGGACATCTGCTGGACATATCATGTACTTTTATCCCTTAAATCATCAAGGTTTGAAGGCGAGTCATGGTGGAATAACCATCCTTTCAACATACCCCAAACGAACACATCAAGTGATTGTGAGATCAGGGGAACGTGAAGGGTACGGGATTTTGTGTACCTCGAAATGAATCTCCTGGGAAAGTGCTCCGATAAATAGGCTCCAGAACCGTGATGCGTGACAGGTTGCTCCTTCCTGTTAAAACACGAGACAAGGATTTGTCGTGAAAAAAAAAAAAAATCCAACACATTCTCGATGTAGTGTTCGCTATTCAAGGTCCCAGTTGCACCACCCTCTTCAATGAAGTAGGACACAATTATGCCATGGCTGGAAACCGCACACAATGCAGCGACCTTATTGGTGTGAAGAAGTTTCTCTTGAACAAATTCAGGTCTCGAGATACCTGCAGGTTGGTCTGTTTACATGATCGCTTAGAGGGAAATGCATTTCGTCCGAGAACCAGACATAATGGAGAAAGGACGGATCTTTATAGACATTGGCCAGCACTCGTGCACAGTATTCCGGCCGTACTGCATAATCCGTTAAACACTGGCCCACCTAAATGAAGTACGAAAAGGAACCCGGCTCCTTAAGGTTTCGTTATAGTGACCGCCTCGGTATCCCAAGTTTTGATGTTGTTCGACATTGACTGCATTTCGGAGACTAACACTTGTTCCAGCACACCTTCCTTCATTCCCATTTGTGCTAACAGTTCGTGGTCTTCCTAAATGCCCTTTGCATTGTGACAGAACACTCCCGGTACGTCGGAACCTCTCGATTAAGGTAATGATGATACTATTGCTTGGGGCACACTTACAGAAACGACGAACAAACTGCTCACAAACATATCGTAGACTTGGACCATTTGATCTGCCAAGTCCGTATGAACGAAACTAATGCTCAACAATAAACGTCTTTGCTTCCATTGCTACAGCTAAATGCAATGGCGTAGACTCTGCACGTGCTCATCTGTTAATGTGCATGCAGTCGAATGTCATCACTGCGCCATACCGTATAATCGGCACTTTCTTCTTTTTCAGATAATGGTGCCGACTCATGAATATCAAGTTTGCCGTAGAAAAGTGGATAATTCAGGAATCCTACTTTAAACCAGTGATATTCGCTCGAAAGTCTTCAAAGAGTATCCCAAGTCTGCAGAGGCTTATTTAGTACATATTTCTTGGTTCCAACAGAAATATGCCGATGTGTATTGAAATTTTACTCCCACAGGAAATAGACAAAATCAACGAGTAGACCAAATTTATGGCAAAAACCGTGTTTTTCTAATTGTGTATTAACCTCAGGAAAAATATGCTTGTATTGTTTGCGCTGCTGGAAATAGCAGCAAGCAACTAATAAGAAGAATTCTGTAAACTGATTTGATCTGCTTTCACCATTTCAACTAATGAGGCATTTGTGACTGCATTTATTTCAAAATAAACGAGATAAGATCTAGCTTTCTTATCGTGGAAACTTTTTGTATCCTGAAACAAATTCGCGTCATCCACCTACAACTTGTTATTAGTGAAGACAGTTTCAAACTGTCTTCACTTATAACAAGTTGTTGGCATTTACAAGTCTTTTCTGTGAAACAATAACGTGCACACTAACAAGCTCCTAGAAGCAGACCGGAGTTAAGTAGTCTTAAAGGGGAGAATAAAGGCCCTTAAAACAGAATCATTAAGATTATGGCAGCTCACTGATATACCAACACACACTCGTTATCATTAAGAAGGCTATCCTTTTCTATTCCGATAGTTCTTCACATAAGTAGGTGCACTACTTGTCGCTGTAATCATTACAAAGCTCGTGTGAGCAGTACAAAACGAGCAGATAACAGCCAAAATGCGCACGCGATACTATTTCCTTGTAAAACAGCACAGAGACTGGCACTGATTTATTATTTCATTAAATATTATTTTCATGACCTTTTCGTATATTTTAAAGTTTTCAATACATTTTGATGTAAAATTATTAAAATTTACTAATAGCTATCACTGAACGACAAATTTCGTTGAAATATTAAAGTTAAGTCCTAAATTTTCTAATTAACACATACTTCATGCTCTGTCCGTCTTCCCGAAACCCTCAACAAAACGGGACTATACTGAGTTTACTGTTTACAGCTGGCCTTGGTTTTACTACTTCTAATCTACCAATTAGAAGTAGTAAAACAAGGCCAGGTGCTTTCGTCACTGTTCTTTCTTCTTATGCGTATAATTAGTAAAGGACCTACCAAAACACCACATGAAATTAGCTACGCATTTTAACAATGGGATATACCAATCCTATAATCCGATACGTTACCCCCCACCCCCATTGATAGGATTCTCATATAAAATGCTGGATGGCGAGAATACAGTGTACACGAAACTGGAACTGTTCTATCTATTCCATATACCATAAATGTAAGAATCATTTTCTCATGTAATACAAATGAAATATTGTAGAAGTGGTGTTAAAGCTAGCTTCTGATTGACAACCCAGCGGAGGTCGCGGTCGAAAAAATTGCAGCGGAGCTCGCGCGCATCTGAGAGATACATTCATAACTAGTATGTGCTAATATGCGACAAAACTTAAAAAAAAATGCAAATATAATACATGATGGTTTATTTATTTTCAGTTACAATCTAGAAATTATTGAACAAAGAAAAACAACCCCTAAACCAATACTATACTGACATCGGAGGTCGCGGTATCTCTCAGATACAATTTGCTATGAAATATCACACACCTTTACATAACACGTGTTAAACCAAAACTGACCGCATAACCGGTGTGGAATATCACTCGTAATATATGCATGCGCAGCTACTCATGACCTCCAAGCTACACACTGGATATGTGTAAGAATATTTATATTAAACAATTTGTTTGCATCTGTCAGATCAGCCGCGACCTCCGCAGGGTTAAAGGAAAAACAATACCTCCAACACAACTAAATCAGAATATTACTATTTTTTTAAATATTTTTTTATTATTATTATCTTTTTTTATTAGTGTAGTCGTTAGAGAGGCTAGTTGCAAAGGTACGAAATGTGTTAATTGACAAAATTCACACCACGCTATTTGCATGTTTTGAAGGAAAGAAATTTATGCTGATTTTATTGTTAACGGTATTGATTATAGTAATTTCTAAGAACCTATGACGAAATTTACGTTATCTTATACAGGGTGGCCTATACAGTCATGGAATATGCCGTAGGAAGGGCCCGTCTTTGTGAAGCAAATTAGCTTTTCAATTATTAACATTCTAGTTTTTAAAGTGGTAACTATTTTGCTTGTATAACAGTTGGAAAAATTTACGTATAAAACACGTGATTACGTGTGCTGGGTGACAAATTCGTACATCGCCATTTTCCTTTCTCTCCTTCAACATGAATTGACTCTTCTTGGCACTCTGCCAGCTACGGTTCTCTCAACTGTCGGTAGACTACATCTCAGTAACGTAAGCTTCTAGATATACGGAAACAAAATGGGAACTAAATTTAAAAAGAATTAAAATAATTTATGTTACACAGTTAAGTATAAATCTTTTGAAAAATAACAATGTGAAAGATTAATAAAACCTGGGATATTAAAGCATGATGCATAAAAAAGACATGTGCAAGTACTGAATTAAAACAATGTTATAAAAGTTAATGTGCAAAGATCGAGATGTAAAAGTAATAACTTAACAAGAAATAATAGATAAAATCCCAAATATAAAAATGAATAAAATCTAAAATAAACCAAAATAAGAAAGGACGTCTGAGAATTAGAACCAGCATATCAATGATCACTTTCATAGCGGTCGATCGTCCAGTCTTTGTTCAAAAATGTCAGGTATTGTACCTTATAGGAAAATGAAAATATTATTTTTAACTAATTATAGTTGACTTGATGCCTTTATTTCATAAATTACTTCAGTTAGCTCCGTTTATTCATTTCCATAAAAGAAATATCCGAATTTTCGCTTCATTCACTGTCTCTTCAACAGACTCTTAAGCTCCCCGGAATGTCCAAGGCATTTCCTAACCATTATTCCCTAATAGTGGTAAAGACCTATGCCTATGACCTACGTGGGTGGGTGGTCTGAAATGTTATCGGCATAACAATGAAAAAACAAATTCATAATTTCAAAATTATTTTTATTTTTCAACATAATCTCCCTTAAGCCATTTATTCCAATGATGCTCCAGCGTCATTATCCCGTCCCTGTAGTGGTTCTCAGTAAGATCTGCAATATACCCCTCTACAGCTGCAATCCCTTCTTGATTCGAAGAAAAACGCTGACCAGCGAGGAAGAGTTTTAGTTTTGGAAAAAGATAGAAGTCAGAGGGAGCGAAATCTGGGGAATAGCGTGGATGTTCCAACAATCCATAGTGCAGATCCCTTAATTTTACCATTTCTAAAACACCTGTGTGGGCAGGTGCATTGTCCTGATGAAAGATCATTTTATTCTTCTGCAAACCGGGGCTTTTCTCACGAATTGCTTCGTCTAGTCTGCTTAAAAGATCGGAATAATATTCCCCAGTTATTGTTTTACCCTTTTTAAGATAATTAATAAACAAAATGCCTTTAGCATCCCAAAACACCGATACCATGACCTTTCCTGCTGATGGAACCGAGTTTGTCTTCTTTGGTGCTGAACAACCGGCTTTTGTCCACTGTTTTGACTGCTGTTTGGATTATGGTGTGTAATGGTCAATCCAGGTCTCATCCATAGTAATAAATCGACCCACAAAATCAGTTTTAAAACGCTCCAAGCACTGTTCAGAGATTTTCATGCGAGTGCGTTTTTGATCTGCTGTGAGCAAGCGCTGCACCCATCTTGCGCAAAGCTTTTTCGTTTGCAGTTCTTCATTCAAAATACATCCTACACGTTGTTTTGAAATGCCTGTAGCCTCAGGAATTTCATCCAATATCATATCGTGCACTTGATCAATGATTTCTGGTGTTATTACACTTTTTTGGACGTCCTTCACGTTGATCATCTTCAAGCTGGTACGGCCACGTTTAAACGCGGCAGCCCATTTCTTAATTTTCGAAAACGAAGGAGGAGAAGAGTGCCCATAAACTTCGAATGAATTTCTTTTGGCGTTAAACCTTTCTACAAAGAATATTATAACCGCACGATAGTCAATTTTATCCATTTCAAGGGATACAGACCACACGTTTGCTTCAAACAGCTGTATAAAATATAAACTACGTGATAGAATGACTTGCAATTTCACTTGGATGCTTATGACAGAATTTAAAAAAAAATAAAAAATCTTTCCGATAGTCTTGCCATTTATGGTTGAGGCCGACAACCTTTCAGACGACCCACGTGCATTTTGCTCATCATATAAAAGTAGTAGTTCTAATTGGGACGATTTAAACAAAATATGCACAATTCTTCCTCGAGGCCTAAATGAAGTAACGGCATTAACATCAGTTCATCCGTTTTCGAGTTTTTCATAACGGACGGACAGACAAGTGAAGATAAGTATTCCTTTAAAAGTCTTGTGGTTAAAAAATAATAATAATAAATGTTCGTCAACATTTTTATCTAACTAATGAATTCATTTCTTATATAAAACTAAAAGAAGCAAACTACCTTAGGATGGTCTATTCAACAATCATCCATTTGCGTCGTTTGTCATCCATCCCGAGAGATATCCCTCTTATTTTCATATAAATGAAAGAAAAATTCTTATTCTCTAACAAAAAAAAAGAATTTTCTTTTGATTTATCTTCGTATTCCTTCTACCCAATCTGAGAACAAAGAATTATTTTGATTGTAGGAAAGTTCGTATCTAAGTTACTATGGATACAGCACGAGAAGGGAGAGACCTGCAAGTTAATAATATTCATCCAAGAACGGAAGAAAAATTATTTTATCTCGAGCTCTGTATGTATGTGTGGGTGCGTGCATGCGTGTGTGTTCCTTGGCCTAGTTGCTTCGCATTTCCTGTACTCATTACCTGTGCTTAGGAGATAACATTTCCCCTAAAGTCTTCTCCAAACGCGATGTGCTCTCCGAGCTCATTATTTTGTAATCGCGCGTTAATTATTTCCTCGGGAATATGAATGTCATAGTAATGAGATACGCTTTCTCCGCTAATCCGCCTGGATCGACTGTAACGATGTTAATTAGTGGCAGGTGTAGGCTGGCTATTTTATCTTTTGAATTCTCATTCCGTTTTCTTTTCTTGTTTGCTTCAGGGATTTCTTTTCCGAAACACCGTTCACCCAAGTTGGATTATCTTGCTTAGTGATCGGAATTAAATACTCCGGTAATTTGTTGTTTATGACCTCAATGATAATAATTTACAATTCCAAATGCGCGCTTCGGATTACGTATTCCAAAAAGTTCACTCATAAATAAGATTTAATTGCACCGAGAAGTTTGTAAATGTCGGTAGGGGAGGGGGGAAACGCCCTCATTAATCAGTAAAACAAGTTAGTCTTGTATTGAAAAAACCCAACACTTTTCCAATGGAGGACACGTTAATTATCACCGAAAGAATTAAATGCTTTACTGCGCAGATCGTTTGGTCATTTTCAACAATCAGAGGCGCAGACGAAAGAATGCATTTAATTACAAATTCGTAGTTTTTCTTTGTTTTAATTTTAATTGTGGCTGCACAATGTGGATCTACTAAGCTTCATAAAATACGCACGCACACATGGAAGGTGACACACACACACGCGCTATAAAAACCACAGCGTTTCGTTTACAATGCTTCTTAAAGGGTTAGTTTTTTTTTTTTAAATCTTTCATGCCACGCTTGGTTGCTTGTCGTGTTGTCAAATTAAGCAACCTAATTAAAATATAGCAGAAAAGAGCAAAAATAATAATAAAATTCCAATAAGACTTTTATCCGTAGAAAATTGATTTTTTAATGATTCTAGCAATTTAGATTATATAAGTAATTATTCGTAATTTTGAATTGAGGTGATTAAGGGAACATTTATTTGCGTTAAGAAAAACCCTCCATAGTTTTACGTACCATAAAATAAAGGTATTTAATATAAAATGTATTCTTTTAAAACAGAGCTGGCGTTAATTTATGTGAATCCTACCTACAAAATTAAAAACAAAATCACAATGATGTTTATGAAAATGAACAAAGTAACCAACATGTGACTACACTTCGTTTCGACCCCCCCCCCCCAAAAAAAAAAATGAAATGTTTTGTTTTAGCATTCAACGATTTTAAGCTGAAGTGCAAAATAAATGGTATCAGTCAGGACGTAACAGATATAATCCTTCGTTTCTGTTCTTTTAGTTCTTACATTCTATAATAAGTGGCCTGTAATGGACAAGGCATTATGGAGACTGTATTTAATGTTGTCGGGAAGCATTTAATCCTACCTGTACTGCGGAGGTGTAATCCTGCAGCCGTCATCCGAAACTACTTATAAAACTTTGTGTCTTATACGGGAATCGAACTCAGGTCTTTTCAACTAAACATAGTCTCTGTAGATTGATGATGCCGTTTGGATAGACCTGGGTTCCATTCCAATATAGGATAAGAACCCTTTTATGGGCTCTTCATTCAATAGTTTGCTGGAAGATAAAACAGGCAAAGTGGCCAAAAGAACACGCAATTCACAAACGTATACATACATTGGCTTCAGTCATACTTCTAAATGACCAGCAGTCTTGACCGACTCATCTGCCGCTCTGCGTTTAATGATGAGTTTCAGTCTACACATAAATAGTCTCTGTTTGCTTTGGGGAACAAATTTTTGACTGTCTTCCTGGTTAATCATCCCGTCTTATGAATTTTATTAAGGGCTAAGTATTGCTGACCTTCTGATAGTCAGTAATTATAAATAAAGAACTGGAAATTTCAAATTTTGCGATGTGTGATTTGACCTTATAGTGACTTATAAGTTCTCCCCACGTTCAAACACGAATACGTGAGACATTCGCAACTTATTAGTGTCGGATTGTTTAGCAACAAATATTCAGAGCCACTTTCGGCCTTCGTTATTTTGCGATCGGCATTAGCACAACAGCTACTACATAATCCAACAGACATATGAAGTCCTTAAATGCTGGCAAATTGTCTAAATTAAGCATGCAGCACACTCGTGTGTGTGTGTGTTCTGAGCAAATGCATGAGAGCACGTACGATCGCATAACAATGTGACAGCTGTAATTCCTATTGAATCCTAATTGTCGCACATCAGAACGTAGCAATTCTGGGTAATTAGCGACAATACTGGAGTTCATCGGATTCCAATATTCGGCGCACAACTCTAATTGGAAAGCGAGACAAGTCAGAAATGTGTTTCGGTGACATATGCGTCCAGTTGTTATACGATGCTCCCAGATCCATTCTGTAGATCAATTAGCCTTATAACACTAAGAAACACGAAAAGAGATGTCCAGAATGCGTGAAAGATTACATAATTTACATACAGAGTTGGCTTCACTATGATTGCTTGGTCTTACAGCGTATAGATAATCCTCTAGTTTAATTAGAGGCTCAGATATGCGTAGAAGTATCACTAATCTCTTCTTACTCTTGATGGAATCCTATTCCAGGTATGAGCATTCTTCACCACCAAAATTTGTTTTGGTGCTGAAATTAACAATCTCGGTAAAATTCATTTACTATTACTAGAAACTTCTCCAGTAGTCTGTTTCATGTGCAACTCGCTACCTTCGCACATTGCTATCATCCAATGAAAACCGATTCAATATATAAATAAACAAACGATTCTGGCCCATGCAGTGTCTTTTTTGTTTCATTGTTGACAATCTTCACTGAAGGCTACAATATTAGAATATTAAGTTATCAATGCATTGTAGAAAAATATACTTAATTATTTAAAAAATAAAAGTAACTCAAATGTATTTCTGCGATTAGGCTGGTAACTCCAGTACTACAACCCTCACGGGCATAAATAACAATGTTAAACAGCTCATCTTCTACCTCCGAATCAAAAAGTCAAAATGTGTTGAATTATTTGCAATTCTAATTTATTGCATAGAAAACATGACCAAACATGAATTAGCATTATCTACGTCTACGTATATTTGTATAACACGTAAAAATGTAATTTACATTATAAGTAACCTGTTATTTGAAAACATTTATAAAATTGAAAATGTTTTTAACGTGGTTCAAAATATTAGAATATTCCAAACGTTTCCGATTAGTTTTGAGGAGAGCATAGAAATGCATATACACCAGTATCTGCGGAACTGGCTCGTGTTGTATGAAGAATCGTTTGCGCGTGGATTTCGGTTAATCATTTGCTAAACATGGGTCGTACGAATTACATATCGGAAGCTAAGAAGTTTTCGCATGATGTCTCTACACAAAGAAGGCCAAACTCGACAGTTTATAGCTAAGAAACTGAAATGTTCTCAAGCAAGCGTGAGTGGAGTATTGAGACAGTATTCTAATAACCCGAGTTTTCGAAATAATCGCTGCATGTAATAACTGCCTCAAGAGATGAGAGGAGATCGAAGAATATCGTGAAGAAAAACCGCATCCGAAGGTATTTTCACAGGAAATGGAAAGAACTAGGTGTGAATGTATCTAAATCTATGACGTTGAGACGACTTCACAAATTGGGTTTTAAATCACGCGCTTAAGACGAATCCGCTTATGGTTTCCAAGCAAAAGGTAGCTAGAGTGCAATGTGGGGTCAAGAGGACTATAAAAAGGTAATTTTTAGCGATGAAAGTATGTTTTTTTTTGTGTCCCATAGTCATCAGTGGTTGATGAGCATGGGACAAGTGTTTTGCGTCTTAAGCAAGAAGCATTTGATAAAGAATGCATGAAACATTCTGTGAAATTTGCAACTTCTGTCATGGTATGGGCTTGTATGACCGCAGAGGGCCAGGTAGGCTGTGTATTGTCTACGAAAGAGTCCAAAGTGTATCAAGACGCTTTTAAGCACTTTGTTACCGACATCGGAAGATTTATGTCATGATGATTTCCTTTTTTACCAAGATTCAGCTTCTTTTTACACTTCCAAGACCACTACTGGATTGCTCAAGGAAATACAAATCAATGTAACTCCTTGGTCAGGATACTCACACTATTTAAAGCCCGCGGAGAATTTGTGGTGAATTATGAAGAAACGTCTTCAAGAAGTTGACCCAAGAGACAAAAATGAACTTGCTTCTAGTCTGCAGATCATATGGGCATTTTGATTAAAAAAAAAAAAAAAAACTGTGAACCACTAGCAAGTAATATACCCAACAGTTTGCGAATGATCATAAAAGCTGAGGGGGATGCCACAAAGTACTAATTACTTGTTGTTTCCCTTTGAATGTAATTTGTGCATTTATGTTTGTATTCTAATATATTGAGCCAATTGAAAAATTATTCTAATTTTGTGAATGTTTTCAAATAAGTTTTCTTATTTTTCTTATAATTTATATTATATTTTTATATAATCTGGAAAAGTACGTAGATAATGCTAATTCATATTTGTTAATAAATATTTTTTATGCAATAAATTACTTTCAAATCATTCAACACATTTTCTTTGATTATTCTAATTATTTGTTTTGTTTCGGAGGTGTACTGCATATTTGCCGAAATTCTAAACGCTATTTTTGTGGTGAATACCGTCCTCTCTATTCCATTATGAATAGGATATCACGTGAGCAGTTGAGGCGAAAGAAAAAGAATTTCTACGAAGTTCTTCTTTGGATTAATTCGCTACAAGCAAAGCGTAAAATTTTCTTTTACAGAAAATTTTTATGACGTAACTTCCAACAATAAGAATCTTTTTTCATATTTATTTCTATCCTATTTTAAATACATGCGAAACACAAACCTTGTCATAAAGCCAAACACTAACAAGAATTTATTTTGTTTTAGAACGGCTCATTCTATAGAACCAATTGCTGAAGGATTCCAGATAAATTTCCTCTAATTCTGTCACGCCTCACATTTTTACGTATAATTCACAATTCCACGTGTGTTTTATAAATTGAAAATTCGCGTCTGTAAAGCCCAAGTAAGCAGGTCCATTTGTAACCTGCTGACAGCCTATCCCAGTGTGATGCGAAGGGTAAAATAGCAAACAAATCTTGCTGAAGACCGCGTGAAGCGAAAATATTTCACTCACTCCTTTCTTTTCTTGATTTTCTCATTTTTTTTTCTTATATTTTTATTTTTAGAAATCGCACAAGGGCTCTGCGTTCTCGCGACACGCGCCGCCTTCTCGAGTTTGGCGGCAGGCACGAATGCTGACGACTTCAGTATTTTGCTCAGGGGGACTTTCGCTGCGAAATATGATGATCGTCGGACGGCTGTACGTGACTACGGAAAAAGGTGCAAGAAATCGCGAAGCTGTACTGTTAACACGAACAAATGTTTGCGAAGAATGGGAAACGATGTGAAAGGTTTTCGTGCTCTTAGGTTACAAAATACACGACGAATACGATCCTGCATGTCTTAAGTGTGGGAAGCAAACACCGTTGATTTTAAACGCATTTTCTTAAATCCCTGTTGACGTCCCCGAACAGTCATTTCCTTCTTTAAAAGTAAATTGCAAGTTTGAAACTCCGTAATCTCTATAAGAAGTAGAAACCACCAATTCAGGATAAAGTTACGCCTCCCCACGTTCCACGTAAACGTTAGTTGCAAGTGTATTTCTCTATTTATGGGTGAAGTGGTCCACGATCAAGGGCGGCTCGTGCATAGGCACTGCGTGACTGCAGCACCCCCGATTTTTCTCGATATATAAATATATTTATTAATTTATTTATATTTGCTTGTAATATTTAATTTTATCATCAAGAATCCTATACAATTCTCGTTATAAAAAATAATAAAAAAATCCATCTTGTAGCACTTAGGGGGATGGGGCGAAGGATGCTAGCAGCACTGTGTTTACCACAGTGTCATATTGTAATTTTGAATTATACTAAACTGTATAATTTTATCGATAATAAACACTATTTTTTCATGTTTTATTTTTTTTTAACCATAATTTTCATATTTTATCCAAACACGTATACACTGTACTTACAGTGTGTATGCATATTTCGAAAGTTGCAGCACCCCCACTATTTCAAACCACGATGCAACTACAAAATCAATTTTACGAACCAATTGCCATTTCCCATTAGCAAATACCGTTGAATTTAATGTCGTGATGTAAAATATATTAAAAATAGTTTTCGGTTGCAACCAGAGAGATTAATTCAGTATTGATGTTCGGAAGAGGGCTTTTGATTGTTTTTCTGAATGTTGTGGATTCACAATCAGCATGGCATCCATTGACTATGGATCAGAAATTACACTCGCATAAATTACAAGTTATCTGTTTCCGGATTTACACAGTTTGACTGGTCAGTACTAATTTACCAGGGGATGGATACACACAAAAAGAGTAATTCTTAGTGGAGAGACTTCGTGATTATTTCATTTCTTTTTTGTCACTTGCTTTGTGAAAAACAACGTTGACACATTTAGACCAAGCGATAGAGTAATTAAAAAACTGAAATAGTTCGAGTATGTATGATAGACTATTTTGCATTGGTCTGATTAAAGGCATACCCGAAAGGTAAATGACTGTATGAAAGATCTGGGTTCGAATCCCATGTCAAAGGTAATGGAAATTTCTAAGGGCTTCTAATATAAAGGAAAATTAGCCGACCTCGTGATAATTTCTCTTCTTTCCAAAAAAACAGATAAACCAACCGTAGAACACAGTTACTGAGTTTGTACAGTTCATTTGTAACTGTCTCATCATACCCCTCGCCCAATATACACATAACAAAAAGTAAACCTTTTCAGCTACAGCTGGTAATGCGAAAACAGCATCTTGTGTAAGTTTATTCACTCGACTTATTCCACACGCACAGAAAGACTTGAAGGTAAACAAATCTCTGATGGTGAAATCAGTTCGTGTGAGCATATTCAGTTTTCATGACAAAAATGAAGAATGTTTCAGAGCACTCAAAAACGGAAATAAAATATTTTTTTAAAAATAAAAATCTGCATTTTCTTTACCTGCCGCTATCAGATGACCGAAAAGCTGCGGACTTTGTTTCCTGGAAGATGTCGGCGCAAAACTCACGTGAAAGTCAGCAACGATCCAACACAGCGGCATTTAAAATGCTCATGAAATTTAGCAAGACTGTCGTGTAAAATCCTAGTAAATCTCCTCTTCCCTCTTGATGGATGACAAATAAAACTCCGGAATAAAACCCGTGCCATAAGGCAGATGGCTCTGTTTTTCCTTATAAATCCTGCTCTAGTTCCCCCCACGGAAATCAAGAGCATAAACGAGTAGAAGATTTCTCCATCCAGTCGAATTTTATATTGTATTTTAAAAGGAAATGGAAGGAGCCCTTTATAATAGAGGCCATTTTCTCTCTTCGCTTATTGTACCGGAGGGACTTAACTCTGCACGGCCAGCTTTATGAAACTTTCAAGGTCTGCCATTATCTGTAGGAGAAGAAAATGAACTGAAGGAGTTTTTCGGAATCAAAAATATTATTTTATAATTAATTTCGGACCACTGCAATATGCGACTCGAGAGATTTACCAAGTATCAAAATAGTGCCATGTATGGGGAGAATAATACTTCGGAGCGCTTAAAGCATATTTTTTTTCAAGAAAATGAATGTTTTTAATAACTATTTCTCCAGTTTACTAAAATAACTATCATATCACTAAGCTACCATGGCTTGTTGATGCGTGTAGTAACAAGAATGCACTGTTGCCAATTAAAATTAAGTTACATCTGTTCAATGCAATAAAAAAAAGAATTTTATTACAACGAGATGAATATTAATATTCCAAGCAAATATCCCTTTCCTATTCTTGTCTATCGACCTTTCTACAGCTTTAGATATTAGCGGAAAAGTTTAGTTGTTTATCGGTTAGACCCTCGTGGGATAATGAAATGCAACCAATGTAGCCAAGTGTGAAAGATATAATTATAATTCACAGCCGAGTGATACGTTAGTAAAACATGATCGGCTGCTTAAACTTACTGAGTCAAAATAGTTTTCCAATTACGTGTTGTCATGACAACATATAGATTGATGAAAACCAGAAACTATTTGTTTACACTGGCGCTAAAGCAACAAAGAGTGTCGCAGGTTTTGAGAGGAGGAGAAAAACCCGCACAAATAATGTGACTTGTTTCCTAGATAGGATTTGAATCCAGGTCATTCCGGACAAAGGGCTCATTTCGTTCTCATGGACTGCTGTAGTTATGTAAGTCTGTTTTTCAAGAGAAATAACAACACGCCACATCTAGTACTGTATTATATCATTTGAATGTAAACAATTCGATCGGTTACCATACGCTTCCTACTAACATGTGTGGTAAAACGGTTAACACAAGAAAAATATCAAAAGAAAATTTAAAGGAAAAGATTAACATTCAAATTCAATTTGCATATTAACATTCAGAAACTTATTAAGACTGGTTTATGGCAATTATTTCCCGAACCTTTGAGATAGGTAGCAGGCCAATCGATTAACATTATGACGATAGCGTAGTGTTTCGCAAGTTCCAAGGAATATAGATCGAATTTAAACCTACTTTATTGATTCCAGTAAATCTGTGTCTATGTCACTAGAAGTAAGGCACAGAACCCACTGATTCTAAACATTTTATGAAGGCTTGGGGTCTTAGATTCCAATATTGGCAAAACAAGCCAGTTTGTGTGAAGTAGGGAGAACCACTGACCAGCAGACAAAAGTCTTTATTTCTTTGTACTGTTTTCGATATAAGAGCTGGTTTGACCAGCGAGTTTCGAAGAATATTTGAAAGATTTTAGTTAAATAGTTAGTTGACCGCATTGGCTCTTCAGCGTTTTAGCGTTTAGCTAAATATATCTCAAATCTCCGAAACCTGACTGGCCAAACCAGCTGTTATATCAAGAACAGTATTGACCATAGAGAGAGAACATTGGAGATCTTCGTTTGCTGTACAGAGAATTTTTGGTGTGTCTCTTCACAAGCATACCTCTCCAAGAAATTCTGCAAATTTCGAATGACGATTTTCCTGAGAACGTTGTTTAGATGTCATCAATGCACGATTCTTCACAAGAAAGAATAAATTATGTAATCAAATGGAAACAACAGTCGATAGTCCGTTACTTTGGCTGATTACTTTATGGAATATCTGGAAAACTAAATTTTCAACTCCCTTTTCCCTCAATCCCGTATCTTACTTCGTTTGTTGAATGACATCTTCACGGTATAGCCTCAGCTTGAAGCAAAATTAATTTGTTTTGTCCAAACAGTAAACACCCCACATTAAATTTACTACTCAACATCATTCCAACAAGTGTCTTCTATTTATGGATACCTTTAATAATCCATAAGACTAAAAGCAATATTGAATTTTCCATTTACAGGAATCCTAAGTCTACCCGGATTCTCATCACAATCACCCAAGACGAGTATTTTCAATAGCCTTGTTCATAGAGCTCGCAAATTTGTTCTTTGACTGATTCTTCAAAATAAGAATCACTCTGGCGTCCAATGAAACCGTGATCCAGAAAATACTAAATTATCATCCTACAGCCAGGCTACAATTCGATGTTAAAAGGTCCATAGTCTGCCTTAAAGGGACTTGTAAACAAATAGTGAAGATAAACTCTGTACGCTGTTTTCAAGCCAGGCGGATATTATCTTCTTGCCTACTATCTACCATGAATAAATTACCACCTGTATCCTTACATGGTGTTCATCAAGTGTCCTACAGATTTTGCCACTTTGGGCAGACTAGTCGTTCTGCTGAGATTGGAATCCAAGAATATCAAGACTCCATAAGATTTTTCGAATCAAAGAATTCCGGTTTTGAGTCTCATGCAATAAACACCAGACAAAAAGCTCATTGGGATTAGACAAAGAATTAGTACTAGAGTATATTTAAATTGGATCGTCTATTCCTTGAAATTTGCGAAACCCTGCATCATCGCACTAATCTTAATCTATCTAATGTTTGGTTATGTAATGGCCGTAAACTCTTCGTAATATTTTTTAATGTTAACCTTGAATTACAAAACTACACCCTCTGTCCAAAAAGAAACCGAACTTTTCGAAAATAAAGGATACTAGTGGTGCCACCTGTTGTATCTTTTTGTTGTCGACAGTGACAACCTTCATTAGTGTTGTGTCAACTGTTTATGACATTTGTTTCATTACAAACCAAGTTATAGTGCCAAGACTAACAGTATTTTTTACGAATGGTCGGCAAACTAGTTTCAGACAGAGTGCTGCGATTTACTTTTGTGTTAAACTTCGTAAAGGTTTTACCGAAACGCATCAAATGCTTTAAAAAGCATACGGTGATGAATGCTTATCCCGTACTCAAGTTCACGAGTGGTTTAAGCGATTTCAAAGTGGTCGTGAGACACTTGAGGACGACGAAAAGCCGGGCGGTCCAAAAACTGGACTGAGCGAAGTTAACATCCAAAGAGTGTGTGATTTCAACAAGAAAACCCGAAATCGTCCGTGAGATTCATTCAAGATGAATTGAGGATTCCAAAATCAACTGTGCACAACATTTTGACCGAGAGTTTGTGCCTTCGTAAATTGAATTCGCGATTTGTTCTCCACAAGTTGACCCACGACCAAAAAATGAATCGAATTTTTACTGAAATCCGAAAAAAAAAGTCGCTTGGAGAAGTGAAAAGTAAAGACAATGCTGATTTGTTTCTACGATTCCAAGGGCATTATCCACAAACAATTCCTTCCGCCTGGCCGAACGGTCAATGATGAGTTTTATCTCAAAGTTTTGAAGCGATTGATAGCGAGAATTCGTCGCGTACGGTATGAATATCTTGACGACCGACCGTTCGTCAAAACACACTGTCACTCTTTCCACTGTGACTCGGTTTCTAATGAAACAAATATCATAAGCAGTTGACACAACACTAAGGAAGGTTGTCGCTTTCGACAACAAAAAGATACGACAGGTGGCGCCAGTAGTGCCTTCTATTTTCGAAAAGTTCGGTTTCTTTTTGGACAGGGATGTATACTTGGCTTGTCTCATGTCAATTCAGCAGTGACTGAGACGCGAAGAATTATGCTGATGCTGTATCACTTATTCTTGTGTTTCATAATTTGAATGCTATTACCAGTTTTTTTTTTCTCCTTAATGACTCGTGTTACTCAGTGAGCACAATACACAGGAGCTGATGTTAAATTCCACTTTCCCTTACGTGCCTTACGCGTTCTATAATATATTGCTCGTATATAAATAATAAGTACTAGATTGAAACCCGTGATGTCAATTAACGTTTCTACCTACTGGATAACCAGTGACATCACAGCAGTGACGACGAAAAGGATCGTGTTGGTGATAAGATGATTTTGCTATAACAAAAGACCCACGATTCTGTACCCACTAAAATTTTGAGTGAGACGATCCATATATTTGTGGGGAGAGATAAACTGAATCATTGCAGATTCTCTAGGGTTGATGAGAACCTATCATTGCCAGGGAAACCTTGAAGCAAAATCGCCCACCGTCCATATCACAGTCATACAGACGAACCTTTCTTAAAGGAGTTAGAGAGTGTACAAGGAATATTTTCAACTGTTGGCAAACCGTAATCCGTCTGTCGGTCTTAGTACCGAAACAGCTACTTTGCTTGTAAAATATCTTGCGATACAGGGCTCTGGTACTTTATAAAAAAGAGTGTAACGCGGGAGTTGTCTTTGCTTCCAAGTGAAAAAAGAGTGCTTCCTTCAATATTTGACTTCTCTTTGTCCAGTTGAGATTGAAATTTTATCGAAATGGAACCTGTTTTCAAGATAATTTTAATTAGTCATTTGGCGATATACTAAATTTCTTTTGGCAAATACTTTTCCGAGTTCTGTCAATATATTCTTCGTATTATATTATAGAAAATAAAAATACTACAGTCAGTCCATAGATTTTTCAGTGATTTGTTTCCAGATAATTGAAGAATGTGTTAAGCACAAAATTTATTCAAAATATCTCATTGGAAATTACCGAAGGATTAGAAATTGCATTTTCATGTTTAGTACATCGCGTTGCATTGTTGCGTCATTTGTGTGATTTGGATGAAGAATTATTTTTTCCTGGCGGTAATAGATGAGGGGATTTCAGAGAAAGAATTAATAACTGACGGCTTGAAAATACATGACCGAAATCACCTCCGAGAGAGAGAGAGAGTCCTTAACAGGTTTCGCTGATTACGTTGATTAATAACAAGAAAAGGATTTTTAATTATGCAGTCCACTCTGCAATGATTATTAGAGGAACATCGATTTCCAAGTTCATCGTTATTGCGAGTAGAAAGAAATTAGAACGTCAACAAATGCACGTTCACGAATTAATTTGCTATTTACATTATAGACGTCAAACTGTTTCGTTTTGATAATTTTAAGATAAGTAGGACGCACTAATCCGAAGATTTCCTCTTTTATCTTCATGTTAACCATTAAAATTATTTTAGTAATTATTTAGAGGCTGTCGAAATTCTCTTCTTTTTCCAACAAAAAAAAATTAGAATCTGCACTGAATATTTAACTTTGTATATTTCATAAACCGACCCTTCTGTGAATAATATAAGGTTTGAATTCAGTTCAAACATCACGCAGAATTACGCACGAACATGGCCGCTACTTCACCTTTTTTGTGATTTCTAGATGTTCTCCTTTTGTTCCAAATATTTTCCAGAAATGAAGCTTAATAAACCCGTAAATGCGAAATCTTCCGTTCCCATTCCCTATTTTTTTATTGTTGGACTCAAAAGGTGATTTCCGATGAGCGAACGAGCAGTAGGAAATACGATTCTCGCGGGAAATCAATCAGTCTTGCCTTCCTGTGTCAGCGGAAATACCCCATCTTCAGAAGAAAAAAAAAAGAAGTGAACTAAAATGAATCAACACTATCGGACTTTTCGATAATACAATGGTACTTGCGTCAGTTACTTTTTATCAGTCAGCACATGAACCCCTACACAATCGTGAATCATTACTGAGCATATCCGTAGGTTACTTGGCAACGAAATATAAATAGAGATTGCTAATACAAATAAATGTTCGAAACTATCAGTAAGATTTCATTATGATTTTAATATTAAGGCTAATTAAAATTTTCTGAAAGTAAACAATAAGTAATTAACAAATGCAGCCAACGCGTTGTTTAAAGCACAAAATCTATTGTTTTCTTTCAATAATGGCCAATTAGAGTGTTTCTTTGTGCTAACAGAACTCGTTTGATTATTACGCAACAATGGGACGTTAATCTGATTCTTATTTATTATAAAATTTTTCGCTTGGTTTGCAAAATAAAAAGTTTGAGGTTGGACAGATGCTTACAAAAGTCCTTTATGCCAGTATATAAAAAAATTATTGGAATTAATTAACTTCACAAAATTACTTTTGAAAGGAGGAGACTGTGTAAATTGGACAAAAGACAAACATATTAATATATTTTGATTATGAGATAAATATAATATTCGTTTGAAGTAACTTTCCACGTAAAGGTTAGTATTTGAGGAAATCTAAATAACATTCTATAGCGGAATCACAGGGATGTTTATTGGTTTTCTGATTGATGACATTTTCACTCCTATACGAATATTCATCGGTAAGAACCTGATATATTTTTGATCCTCACAGTAGCCTCGGCGATCCACATGATATATTAACCGCACAGCAGCTACGGCATAGTAATTGAAGTCCGGTAATATTTACCGCTTTACGAAAGGTGCGCTTTAGCTCAGAATAATCAGCATCTTTTAAGACTCGCTGGGAAATATAGAAATCTTTCTCAGCGAGTCTTAAAAGATGCCGAAATACGATCTGCTAAGAATGAATTGGAAAAAGATTTAAACTTTTAAATGTGATATTTGGCGATTGCGTAACGGAGTGTGGACGAACACTCCGGTGACTTATGTTTCGACTCTACGCAACGATTTTATTACGTATTAAAGGTAGACGAATCATGGGAGCGGGTTGAAAACGAGCTTTCGTTAAAAAATCTCGGATTTCCTTCAGAGTAGCGATGATGCATATCGTTCTGTGGTTCGTTTTATAACATCACGTAAGCTTATGGATATTTTCGAAGTTCGGCTCTTAGCACGTCTGTGATGCATTCAGCTCGCGCCAAATTGGACGGTAAGTTAGTTTGGAATGAGAAAGAAATAAACCCCCGCGGCTTAATGTAGCGTCCGTGTTATTTTCAGTTATTAAGGAAACCCATGTGAACCACACACGTACTTAGACGTAATTTCTGGTCTCAGTCTCAGCTTCCATAAAAGCCATTCGGTTTAGAAAGTTTTGTTTGTTTATGCTTTGTGGCGATGCTTATTCTTTAAAAGGAAAACATTCTTGACAGCACCTTTGATAGATTATGATTCGCACGTGTCATCTTATCTTTTCTTTATGATTCTGCACGTATTCGTTCATCCGTTTCTTTGCATTTAATGACTTGTGCGAAGTGTGTGTGTGTGAGAGAGAGAGAGAGAGTTGTTATGATTTTGAAGTTTTCAGACAGCTACTATTCATCAACACTGTTTTTTGCTGTCTTCTCTGCTACAAACAAAATAGCAGCATCTAACATATCATTTGAATGAATATCGGAGAAAAAAAACAAGTGTCGCAGCTAAGTACACCTATATATAGTAGAAACTTATTTTTAAAATCATTCAAGTTTCTATCGGGTCACCCATTTGATTAAAACAATTTAAAATTACATTAATGATATTGGGAAGGATTTGACAAGCGACATACAGTTATTTGCTGATGATGCAAAGATAGGTAGGTAGGGTAATCAAGAATGCTGTGATATGCAGTACTTGCGGAATGATTTGAATAAGCTGGAATTGTGGGCATGGGAAAATGGGTGTCAGTTCAATGTAAAGTCATGCACTTTGGCATGATTAGATATCCAATGTCGTATTATTGGTGGGATTAGGCTAGAAGAAACTGATGGGGCTACAGATCTTGGAGTTTTAATAGATAGGAAGTTCAAATTCAGGGACCATCTGGCAAAGATTGCAAATACAACTCAAAAGATAATTGCAATGCTGAAACGAACGTTCACATGTAAAGATAAGGATGTTATTTTGCCTCTTTACAAGCCCTTGATAAGACCTCACTTGGACTATTATGTGCAGGTCTGGTCTCCTGGATTCCGATGTGATTCTGATATATTGGAGAGAGTACAAAGGAGAGTGTTAAAAATGATATCCGGATTGTGGAATACTGATTATGAAGACAGATTGAGAATTTGTAGACTGCAGACACTAGCAGACAGGAGAAAGAGCGGTGATATGATTGAGACTTACAAACTTCTGAAAGGGTCATACAGGATTTCAATTGATGGAATTTTTCAATTTATGGAGGGTGGGGAAAGGACGTGAGGGTATCTTTGGAAGCTGAGAATGAAGGCCAATATAAATATAGCCCTTACACCAAGAAGGGTGTAAGGGCTATATTTTTCTCTCATAGGGTGGTGCATGATTGGAATGAATTACCATTGGATGTTGTGAATGCAAACAGTGTGAATGAATTCAAGAATAAGTATGATAGCTGGTGTGTGTAGTATGTGGCCTCCCTCGACGAGTTTTCTGGATCCCTGGAGGTCTCTCTTAGTAATAATAAAATGTCTTTTAATCGAATTAGAACATTTTTGTTTATTGACTAACACGGATGAGACACCATGTTTCTATGAGAAAGTCAGTTGTTTGGGCCCCAAATGCATATTCTACTTCGTAAAGAAGGAAATAAACTTCCGAGTTCAGTTTAACTGCATATTATATGCCGATCTCGCTAATGGAACCTTAGAAACAATACTATGGTATGGTGAGCATTGTTTACAGCAGCTTACTTGCGACTCTTACATCAGTACATTTTTATGAATGCGGAAGTTCTTACCAATATAAAGAAACCGATATTTAATTAAATAGGCATACAATTTGGATATTTCATAGTCATAACAGAATATTTAAATAATTTTCAGCCGTACTTAAGAGTCACAATCTACTCAGATTTATTTTCATAACATTAATTTTAGGAGAAGACAGTTTAGTCTTAAAATTATATTATTATGTGTAAATTGTGTGTTCTCCGCTCGGTTGATGGAAGAAAAACTGAAACCTACAGATGAGACTCCCTAACTCACCTTTGCCTTCAACCGAAACGTCCTTTATGGTATTCGAATCTAGGTCTTTCCAAGTAAAGCTTTTCGTCATTAGGATTGAAAATACGGATGCTTTAATTGAGACGAAATTGATGGCTAAGCAGCCATTACACGGTGTAATGAGAAATATTTGTGCTTCAGTGATGTCAGGACTATCAGGGATTAGAGTGAAAAATATTCGAAATCCAGACTTTGGAGATCACTATTTCAAGAACATACTATGGAAGTTGGTTCGGTTTCAAATAAGAAAGATAAACATTCGAAAGGGATTGCTAATCTGGATAAAGAAAGCGATAGGTGATAAAACACAAATGCAGTCCAGAGTATCTCGCGGTAATTTAAAACGTTGAAAGATAAACTGTAAAAGATGCATTGAGATACGAGAGCTTAAGATATCTTCCTGCCAGAGTTGGTCCCAAATATTCCACGGTACTTGCTCAAAGGCTAACGTAATCAATGGCGGATTCCATCATGCTGTCGCTAATTAGTTGAACGGCGTAAGGCCACCATTCTTCTCCGTGAGGCCAAAAGTGGCTTGAAAAAGTTTCGAGATTGGTTTCTAGAACAGGATTATCCGATTGGCAGTGTAAGAGGGGGTTTACAATTCGTGGGGTGAAGTCACATAAACCGAAATTGACTGCAGCAGCAGGATAGGTCAATAGGAACGATGTTTTTTTTTTTTTTTTTTTGTAACTCTAATGTAATCAATGTTTGGATTCATAAGAGCAAACCCAGTAATCAGTTGCTGTTCTTGTGATGGTTGTTTTCAATAACGCAACTAAAGTTATGAGGTCAGCGTATTAAATGTTTTGAGAGATGAAAGCCGCGAGTTCAGGAGGGTAAAGGAGTTTCTCATTCAGCTTGGATACGAAATTTATATCACTTGAGAAGGCGACATAAATTTTCAGCATAGTTTGTCCTAGTCTTGTTTTTCTATTTGAGTATATCCTATATTTCCTCAGCGTCAGTGATTAATTTCCTCCCCTCACTCTATAATGCGAGGAGCTTGGCAAGCCGAGAGATTACAACACATGTTGCGAAATAAGACTGCGTCTAACCAACCGCTTACTGATAGCCTTCACCGTTCAGAGGAGCGCCGTCCATACAAAATGATTTTGTGGCCGGGCTAATTTCGTAAGTGATAAATTACAAAACGATTTATCAGTTGCAAGTAAGGCCGGAGAGTTCCATTAATTTGTCCCGAGAAGTTACGCAGGCTGAATATTAAACTAGCTCAGCTACCTACGAAAAGATGACGCGCATTGCAACCTCATCTCCTTGAGAAAGGGTGCCTTGACTTCAAGTGAAGTTTTCAAGCTGAAATGGGAAATATTTTCAAATATTCCAGCCAAGAAGTTAAATGGTCTTATATATGCATTTGAAATAATTCAGAATTAAACTTGTAAAGAAAGTTACAGAGAAGTGTTTCTAAGAGCAGTTAAGCAACTTACCTTTTAAAAAAACAGAAGTTTAAATTTTTGAAAAAAGAGAGCCAAAATGTTTCTTTGGCGATGCACAATTATTGAAATGAAGTGGATATTGAATCCAACATTATTTCTAAGCCGAATAGAGAAACTACAAGAGTTTAGTGCCGAATATACAGAAACTATAAAAGTTTTTCGGCAAATCCAAGCATAAGTCAACCTTTCATGAGAGGGACAACTCGTAGTAAAGGTGGAGCAAGTTCCGATCACTGTCCTTAGTATTTCCCATAATGTAAAACACATCTCCTAGCGGACATGTATGATGCTATACATTATGGGGGAGGGGTCACTACCCAGACCGGTTTCGACCTTTGTTGGAGGTCTCGTCAGTGGGAGCCAGACCCAGATGTAAATGTAATGAAAGGCTGGCTTATGGTTGGATCCGCCGAAACTTTAGAATCTGTATATTCGGCACGAAAACCCTTGTAATTTCTCTATTCGGCTTTGAAATAATGTTGGATTCAATATCCACTTAATTGGAATAAATAAGAAGTTAAAATTATCCTTAAGACTTAAGCAATTAAGTTGACCTGTCAGAGGTGCTGTTCTTCATCACGCAAGTCAAAGCTGAGCATCTTCATCATGGTGTTTAACTAGCAGACATCTATTCCATTGAAATCGAAGTTGTTTGGGATGACGGACATGCAACTGAGACGATTAAGATAACTAAGAATATTATGTGTGTGCGCGCGCGATGAAACCAATTCGAATGTTTTGCTAGATATCTCAAATTGCATCTCGAGATGCTACTGCCAGATGTTATAGCTTTGAAGCATGATAGATTTAGCAAACAACAAAATAAAACTTCATTTTTCAAGGTTGGGTAGTGAAATCCAGCTGCCCTTGTTTGAGAAGCGCACAAGAAATTGAAAATGTATTAAAGAAGAAAACTGTAAGTGGTATGCGTCAATACGATGCTCACGACGGAACTTCCTCTGCGTCCTCTTCTAATGCAGGATCCGCACGAAATATATATGAAAAATTCTTAGAATATGATATAGAACGTCATAATTTATAATTGATTTCCGACAAACATTTCATAAATTAAATAGCCAAGAAATGATACATACATAGCTTTAAAATACTGGGAAGAGCAGGAAAATTGATTAGATTAATTACAATTACATTAGAAGGGTCCAAAACAGCAGTTAAAATGCAAGGGGAATTAACGGATCCCCTTTGAAATAGATTGTGGAGTAAAACAAGAAGATATACCTTCAACAAGTTTATTTAATTTGGTACGTGAAGCAATAATAAGAAAGTTAAATATGAGGGGATTTACTAATAATAAATTAATACAAATATGTGCATGTTCAGACGATATAGCAATAATAAATCGCAGGAGAAAAGATTTAGAAGAGAAATTTGAAGAACTTAATAGAAACGCCAAAGAAGTTGGATTACAAATTAACGAACAGAAGACTAAATATGCAATGCGAAAAGACAGTGAATAAAAATATTACAAGATTTTTACAAGACGTTTTAGATACTTTTAAATATTTAGGTTCATTAATAATAACAAACGATAATGTATCCGAAGAAATTAATAGTAGAGTCATGGCTGGAAATAAGTGTATTATATTTATAGAAAGTTAATGAGTAATCCGATTTTCTTAATCGTAAGTCTAAATTCAAACTTTATAAAACAATTATAAGACTGTAACAACATATGGATCTGAAATGTGGCCATTAACACAAAAACATCTTGTGAGAATCTTTGAAATGAAAATATAGGAACCAATAAAAGAAAAAAATGGAATATGGAGAATTACAACAAAGAACTAACCACTTGAACAACTAACTAATGTTGAAGATATAGAAATATATGGGGAAGATATAAAGATATATAAAGACACAAAGAATAGCGTGGTTGAGGCATATACAAAGAATGGAGAAAAGATAGAGGAGTTAAAAATATATGAATGGAAACCATAAGGACAAAGGAAGAAAGGTAGACCAAGAAAAAAAACGGATTGATGATGTACAAAAAGATCTTGCAACTTTAAAAGTTAAGAATTGGAAAAATATTGCACAGAAAAGAAAAGAACGGCTAAAAATTGTTTTGCAAGCCAAAACTCGTGAAGAGTTGTAAAGCTACAAGAAGAAGAATGCAGGGCCCGCGTGTTACATTTGATGCGACCTTGTTAGTACAACCTCCAACAGGCCTGCCACTGGGGCGGAGATGTATTTTTGACTGTAGCAGCGTGTGTTCACGAGGACAGTTTGCTTGTTCTGAGGGACGAAAAACCCGAGTTTCAGAGTGAAAAAACCCTACCTCCGTATGAGACTGGCTAACTCACCTTTAGTCGGAAGAGACCAGATAAAGATTCCTCAAGTCATGGACAGGAATCGAACCCAGGTCTTTGCTACCAAAGAGCCTCCCCTTGTCTCTACTGACTGAGCTGCGGAGGTTTTGTTAAAGCAAACAACGGAACGTTATTAATGAAAAGTTTATTTTCCAGCCTGATTGCTAAGTACAATGTGAAATATTTTCAAATATGGGAAAATGTCTCTGAAATCTTAATTTTGTGCTCATACTTTACATTTATATGTGTCTGACACTGAGCACTGACCTGTAGTTTAGAAGTGTTTCAATATTTTATAAATAGCTTTGGGTAGGTAGACGTATCAATTTTCTTCATTTGGTCGGATTTTTCATAGAAATGACTCACAAGTATTGTGAATTTGCATCATGAATAGTTACTTTAAAAGTTTATAAAGATTTAGTTAAATTTTTGAAATATTGGCATCATATGACAGCGTCGAAATTTCTTAAAAAAAAAAAAAAAAAACTAGCCAAAAAATCACTCAAAAATACTTCGTGTAATATAACTAAAAGGATTGCTGTACTGTCCAAAAGCATAAAAACTTTGAAATTTATGTTCATTCTGATTTGAATTTCATGCATTTTGCTCTTTTTTGATCCGTTGCATGACATGTGAAAAAAAATTTTTTTTTTAAAAAAGCAAATTGACTAATTACAATTAATATTAATATGATTATACTCATTTACTTTTTCTTTGCAATTTAATAAAGAATTCATATTTCCTATCTAACATCTTAACATCGTAATCCTGATTAGAAATGCAACGAATAAAAGGAAGTACTGAGCTTCCCAAGTAGAATATTCCACGAACTTTAAGCTTTTGTTGTATCGCCGAGATTTTCAGTAAGCTCATAAAAATAACAATATTTAGATTTGAGAATTTCGGAAGTAGATTCCATGTATTTTAATTCAGATTTCTTTCAAAGATAAGATTATGAAATAAAAATTTGATATCGCATACAGAAAGATATTTACGACCGTCTGCTAGAGCACTTCCACTAAGATTTAATGCGAGCTCACCATTAATATTTGTGATCAGATTGTCCACGTATGTTCCTCGATTACCCCCTTAAGGCTCATTTATGTGAATAACACGCTGTTTGAACTCAAGATTCTGAAATCATAATTCAAAAAAGAACGCAGATAACAAGATGGTTAAAGTATTCTGCTGGCTACTCACCCAACATCGCATTAGGGCTTCTTAAAGTTGAAATGAAAATTAGAGACTTGATTGAAGACGTAATTATGTTAATCAGCTGTTGTAGTAATGGCTACCATAACTGTAATCACCCACAGTTTTTTTTTTTTTTTTATGCTCTTCGATACTTTTGGGTAAGTTGGCAATTTAAAAATATGCTCCGAAAAGAATTCGTACAATAATGAGATCGCTTTTGCATTTTGGTTTTATATTTCAAAGAGATTAACATAAATATGAGTGACCTTCTTATGAAAAGAGTTTAATATGCTAATACTTGATCGATGGTAGTTAGGCTGCTGCACATATCGATGTCTATATTCCGTCCTTATTGCAAGCAATTCGGGTTATGGAAAGGTCGCCACGCGTATAGTCAACTACGCGATGGAAATCTCGGAGGTATGTCGGAGGAATTATATCGACATCACCATACAGGCATCCAGAAAAAAATAATAATTTACAGAAGTTACTTGAAGCAGCTTTTTAAGGAGTTACAAAAACTCTAGCTAAGAATGCTGTTTTACTTTGAACAGAGCGAATTAATAATGGATAACTCGAAATTTTCGATTAGCATGGTGGATTCGAAATTACTGAAAGGAAGTAAAGTCGCCGATGGATGTGTAAGAAGTGCTTCAATAATCACGAATAACACGCTGTTGAGGACGTTTTGTTAGTATATATACTAACAACGACTCGACTTTTTTCGTGCATAAGAATTAATTTAAGGCAAGATATAAATTAACAGTAAATACAAAACGTACAATACAAAAATTATATTAGTATATTAATTATGCATTTGAACTAGAAGAAAATGAATTTTTAAGTTAAAGGGATAATCACAATTTTATCCCAGTTGAAATTGAGATTATCGAATATACATAATTATTTTTTTTTATGGAAAGTGAACCCCCATAATATTCCCCAGAGCAACTTCTTTTTAATACCAGAGCGTACATTGCCTAATCTTCAGAATATTTTCTCTCCCTCCGTCAATTATTGTTTTAAGACAATAGAAAGTCTCAATCTAACAATAAATTCCAATAAAAGTCCTCAAAAAGACAAGCTATATAAAATGTAATCCTGCACATATACAGGGTGGTTCAAAATTCCACGTACAGTCTTTGAGGGGAGGTAGAGGACATCAAAATCAACCATATTCACAGAGGAAAGCATGACCGGTAGCGCCACCGGAAGGTACTAACAGGGACACAAAAGATACAGAAATAACACAAGGCAGTAAGTAGTGTAAAAAACTTTATTAGGCGTAACTGAACAGTTCAATAGTAGTTGGATACATAATATGGTAAACGAGGTGCATGTCTGCCATCTCAGCGTTCGTAAAACGACGCATGTTCTTCGTACGAAGTCGAAAGCTTAAATGAGGAAGCCCCAATTGCTTACCTGAAGCGCTGGCGAACAGCGCCGCCTATCACTTTCGGGTGGTGTTTCCGGCCATGCTTTCCTATGTGAATATGGTTCATTTTGATGTTCTCTACCTCCCCTCAAAGTTTGTACGTGGAAATTTGAACCATCCTGTTTATAAGTAATATAAAGGAGATCCTGTAGTCGTCATTCTTCATACAACCGCCTTTGGCCTTAAATTTCGGTTCTCATACCTGGTATAACATTCAGAAGTCATTCCTTTCGCACTAAACAAACGAAACATGCCTGGATATTTATTTCTTTTTTGCTGTGAAAGTACATATTTTTGAACGCTTTCTTGGAGACATATCCATTTTATAACTATACAAAATGAATAAAGACTACGAATATCTACTTTTTTATACTATTAAAAATGCACAACACTATTAATAAACATCGTAGAGAGACAGTTAAAGCACGCAGCACTCAACCAAAATAGGGGACCAAAACCGAAAATAGACTGTAATGGAATATAAATTTTTAGCGTCATAGACTGGATTCGAATCCATGTCTTTCCGACCGATGAACTTCGACTATAGAGACTGAGCAACACAGGCTATAAATATTCAGGGTGGTTTAAAATTCCACGTAAAAACTTTGAGGGGAGGTAGAGAACAAACTCAACCATATTTACATTATCCCTGTTAGTACTTTCCGAAGGCGTTTCCTGCCATGCTTTCCTATGTGAATATGGTTGATTTTGATGTTCTCTATCTCCCCTCAAAGTTTGTACGTGGAATTTCGAACCACCGTGTATATAAATTGTTCATTGTAGATATACCTCAAAAGTGAAGAAACAGGCCTCACCTTGGCAGAACGTTTAACTTCAGTAATAAACGTTAAATGCTGAAAGTTTAACTTCAGTATTCACTGCATCTGAAATTTACGTATTTCACGGTTTAAATAACGACAGGCAGCAGTTCCGGTACCCTATGCGCCACCTGTCGGTGACAAATGTAACTATTCTGGCAATAAAATTTTTCGTTATTTAAAAAAAAATCCCTTGTCTTTCTGTGGTGCATTTCTGTGAAAACCGCATCGTGCTACTGTCTATGCTTTTCGAATTATTCAATTTTTATTTTTTTTCTGTTACTTTTGGATCATCCGGTATATTTGGGGGGGGGGGGGGTACAGACCAGGTGTCTGAGTTGCAGGGGACGATGAAGTGCATCGCAAATTATCCTGATGGGTACTAAACGAGTGATCATGAAGGGTGACTTTAACTATTCAAACATTGTTTGAATAGTTAAAGTCCTAAAGTTAAATCCTTTAGAAGATAAATCTCCTAATAAGAATGACGCAGAATTTATTGAGTTCTTGCGAGACAACTTTCTCATGTGAAAGAAGGAACTCGAGGTTAAAGGTTGTTTTATTCCTGTCAGAGACCCATTCTGACGCTGTGATAAAATCTGACTATTTTGCCACTGGCAGTGATCATGCAGATGCTCCAATTAGAACAGGTTATATGATGGACTGCAAAGCTGGAAATTATGACCAACCTAGTATTCTCCTATCTTTGGTCTCATCGTATCATTATTGAATGGGAAGAATTCTGCAATGCATGGGAATCGTATAATAAGATTAATATGGAAGTGACATGGATGTGTCAGTAAGGAGAAAGTTTATAAGAAAAGTTTTGAAATATATAAAGCGCAGACCAAAGTAACGAATATTGTGCTGTTGGAGAATGGCGTTGAAGAATTGTTGCACAATCTTGATAAAAATTCTGCAATATGGACAGATATAATCTCAACACGTATGCTAAAGGCAGATTCAACCAAATTGGCTAGGCCTTTACATGTTTGTATAACTTCAGTCAGCCCAGGAAAGATACCACAGGGATAGGACTATATCATAGGCCTGTTGTACAAGGAAAACCCGATGTCTAACTACCGATCTATCACTATCTCTAGTGTGCTGGTAAAGGATTTTAGAAAAGTTGGCAAGAACTTGTATATAGAAATGGATAGATAGACAAGCTGTACTTGGCAAGCAACAGCATGGGTTTTACCAAATGGAGGTCATGATATTTGCTCATATTTTATAATAATGTTACGGCCAAGCTGGAGAAAGCAAATTCCAACAATATTATAGTATATCCATTGCTTAAGGCATTTGATAGGATACCACATGAAATACTGTTGCGTAAATTGGAGAATATGGATTTGGAATATAAATTCTTGATAAGTGGGTGGTTAACAACAGACATCTTAAATCTGCTAAATTTAAGGTGACCACTGTTGTTCAATCTAAATCTATACATTAATGACATTAGAAAGGATCTAACAGGAGATATTCAATTCTTTGGCAATTTTGGCAAGACAATCAGAGATGCTACTGATACCCATCACTTCAGTGTTAGTAAATGTAAGGTTATGCGCTTTCCAACAATGATCAATGGAAATTTTTGACCATTTTTGCTGTAGGCATATAATGAGGTCCTGGACTGTTGTGGGATGGATATCGCTTGACCTCACCGATGTTCCAGTTCATCTCACAGATGTTCAATAGGGGTGAGATCAGGGGACTGTGGAAGCCAGTCAAGTGTGGTGACGTAATTGCATGGTTATTTTATTAGTGGGGTTACGCTATAAGAAACTGATCATGCTACGGATCTTGGTGGATATGTTGGATTGGAATTTGAAGTTGTCACATAGCAAAAAAAAATACAAACACAACTCAGTGGATAACTATGCGGTATTGAAGCGAACCTTGACATATAAGACTAAGGAAATGATCTTGCCTCTTTACAAGGCCTTGATAACACCGCACCTGGGTTACTGTGGACAGATTGAGTCTCCCGGGTTCCAAGGGGTTAAAGAAGCTGTCGAAAGGATGTAAAGAAGACTTACAAATATTATATCGGGATAATGGAATTTAGATTACAAATATGTGTGGACTACAGACTGGTCAACAGGAAAAAAAAAAGAGGTGATATGATGGAGGTCTATAAAGCTCTGAATTGGTGTTATAGGTTATCGTGTGATGAAAATTTTCGTTATATGGAAGGTGGGGAGAAAACACGGGGCATCCATGGAAAAGTTTATTTGCGGTTAATTAAGGGATAAGAGTTAGATTTTTCATTCAAATAGTTGGGAGTGAGTGGAACAGCTTGCCTGTTGAAGTAGTGAGTGCATCTAGTATGAATGAGTTTAAAGGAAGCTTTGAGTGATGCATATCCTCCCTCGGTGAGTCCGTGACTCACTGGAGGTCTCGGGTAATAATAATAATGCTCAGTAATTATTTTATAACACAATGATTAGTTACCTGAACCCAGCCAAGGGACGTAAGCATTTCAACTTTTGCTACTCACTCAGTGAACTTAGTATGAGAAGGAAAAAAAAAACCTTTGTGCTAAATGTTAAGTAATGAACTGTGAAAGGTCTTTGTAAAATATTGCATGAATAAACAAAAAGTAATTACATAATTAAACAAAAAAGGAACGATATCAGATATAAACTACGAACATTAGCAGATTTGCATTACTGTTGGATAATACACATATGCACTGGGATTATTTTGGATATGGATGGACGATGCTTACTTACAAAACGTCCTCGAAGCACTAAACCTATTGTAATAATTAACGTCTGTATTAGGCAAAACTGCAAATAAGATTATTATTTACCAGGCACAAATATTTGTTCATTTTCGTACAGAACTTACCATCTATTAAATACTCGAAAACTAACTTAATTCAAATACATGTATTTCGTCTAATTATTGAGCGTAATACAAACTCTTTGATTTCATTCGTTGAGCATCTATAATACCTAATAAAAGCCTTTGCATTCGATGCAGAATAAGCAGTAATTACGATTTCATCAAAGCTTTTAATCAGCAATGATATCTATAAATTTCGTATATGAATTTTATTTATTACGATTACATAAACTTCTACGTTCGACATTCAAATCGCGCAAAGGAATTAGATTTACATTACATCGTATTATAGTCATTATAATACGACATATTCGAAACAGCTCTGTGTTAGGTCGTCGAAAACTATTCATCGCGCAAATCTCAGTGATCGTTACGTATTGATGAAAATGACATTATTAATTAATAATCTCTTAATGTAATCCTTGCTTCACTAGAAGATAGGATTAATACGGGCATCTGTTCAGAAACGTTTAGACTCTTGTTAGAACTAATGATTATGAAATTAATTACTGTTGTCGTCGTCATCACTATTAATAGATAAATCAATCGCCTGAAGACAAAATGAGGAAGGATTTCCAGCCCGTGCTCAAATATTCCACTTCAAAAGCCCTGCTTATTTAATAAGAATGCTTTATTATCGGGTGTTATTCTGTAGGTGGAGTAAGATGGACTTTGATCGTCAGTCGGCGGACAATCAGACGACTTCAGTGAGAAATTCCCTCGTCTAGGGGTGCTGTGCCCTGTGCGATCTATCACCACTTGCCGACTTCTGAGAAAAGCTATCACGAAATCTTTAGTGTTGATTTGTTCTCAAAGAGGTCACTCTGTTTTTAAGCGTGATTGTAAACGATTCAAATGCCACATCTGTTGGATTCTAAATTAAGAACTTTCATTTGGATTCACTTGCGTTTTCGAATCAGCTGAGGATTCGATATGAATAATGTCAGAGTATTTTGACAAAACAAGCCAGTTGATCCACTCACTCTGTTTGATTCGTTAGAAACTTTTGTTCAGAAAAGGAAATTTTTTCACATGTTCGTTATTGCTATCCAAAATCTCACCCCGTGCGACTTTCCCTCCCTTTTGAATGATTATCACTTGACACTTTTTTGTTTTCACATTTAACGTCCGTAGACGCCGTATGGCCACTCCCGAACGGGTTGGGGGGGGGGGGGTGAAGTCTTCTGCTAGAATAAGTGGTAGGGTCGCAGATCCCCTTTCTACACTGATTTTGTAGGTCAATCACAAACATCCATACCCACGGCGGGATTCGAACCCGCAGCCTCTTGGCTGGAGAGGTACACGCTACCCACTCGGCAAACCAGGCCTTGACGCTTTAGAAAAGGACATTTTGTGACATTGTAAAATCTAACAACAAAAATCAGAATCGTGAAAGCAATGGTATTCTCTGTGGTGCTGTATGGATGTGAAAGTTGGATGCTGAGAAAGAATGAAAGAAGGAAGATAGATGCATTTGAATTATGGATTTGGAGATCCTTACTAAGAAAACCATGTAAATACCACTGCAAAGCAAACTAATAAAGCAGAGATAGACAGAATAAAGCCAGATTTCTCCCTTGAAGCTATGATCATCAAGCAAAAATTGTCATACTTCGGACATATTATGCGAGCAAATGACAGTCTGGAGAAGATGATGATGCTTGCTAAAGTTGAGGAAAGCAGGAGAAGAGGAAGACCAAGAAGTAGATGGGTGGATGGAGTTAAAGAAGCAACTGGAGTGCGCTTGGAGATTCTGAAAGACATGGTCAGGGACAGATCGGAATGGAGAGCGTATGTTCGTGGAGTCGCCAGGAGTCGGAAACGACTCGATGGATCATAACACACACAAAATCTAACATGAATGTTTTTTTGTATAATGCTCGCTTTTACAAGTTTTACTTGTAAAACTTGTAAAAGCGAGTGTGAGGAAAATCTGTATCTGTAAAACAAACGTCTCAGATATGTAAATTGTATCCATAATACAAACTGTGTCATTCAAAATTGTGACGTAGGTGCTGTGATATCAGCATAATACGTGTATAACACGAGTGCGCGCTGTGAATCTCGGGAATCGAGCATGCGCACAAAGTATACCATTTTGTGTATAAACGCTGTCGCTTTTTAAGAGTCGAGGTGGTTCTATTTGAATCGTTATGTAAGTGGCGGTATAAGTTGTTGCACGGTCGTCGTCACGAAGATGTCGGCAAGGAGAGACGACAGGTGTGTTCGTCGGCGGAAGAAAGGGTTTTCGTTGTCGAACGAGGTCGTCCTTGTTGCCAGAGGAGAAAATTCCGTAAATAGAAGAAATCGGTAGCTAGGTAAAGAGATGTATAATAGAAGACTTCGAGGTTGTGAAGAACATCATCGTTCGAATGGAAGAGAACTGCGCAGCGAATGCATTCTATGATTAAGCTTTCTCATGATGAACTCTTAATCATAGGAAGTTTGTTTTAATAATGATAATTTATTGATTGCTAATATATTTATACATATTTGCCCGCCGATTAGAGATCCTTCGACACTTCTGCGCATCTCAGAAAAAGGAGAATCCATTCCGATAATAGGGTAATCAGTCCGTATTGTGGGATGAGTTGTTTATTATTACAAGTCGGACAATTAACTTCTCTTTTATGATTATTGTAGTTAACTATGTTGCTTGTATAACAGTTGGAAAATTTTACCTATAAAGCACCTGATTTCGCGTGTTGGCGACCAATTCGGACGTCCTTCATTTCTTTCTCTCCTTCAGCATGAATCGACTATTCTTGGCAAGACGCCAAGCAGGGACCTACAAACGGTGGGCGAACTATACAATAAACATCTTGTGTGACATTGCACCTTATAATTTTACAGAGTTCGGCACTAAGTGCGGCAGTTTCTACATTAGATTTCAATTAAAATGTTTAATAATAATTTTTTGCCTTTATATTATGTTTTTACAACACATGTTCTTTTAATTTTAACAATGAAGATTATACAGCATTTTTTGTATAATTTTTTTTAGAAGTTTGAGAAAGAGTGATTATACAAACAAATTTCTGCATTTGCTTATTAGGATTACTTGTAGATGAGTGAGGAAAGTTAATCCCACCTACTTCGAAGCTTGGGTTAGCTTTTATGAAGAGAGTGGGATTCAGCCTTCACTATTTGTGTTGTTGCTACTGTTTATGTATGGGATTTAGGCATTGGATGCTGGTGATTTGTGATGTGAATATTAGTCTTAATGGTATCTTAACTTTGTTGGTATATTTTACAGAGTTCGTTTTTAATGTTCTGTAGTTATCTACGTGTTTTAAATTTCTTGGTAGGTTGTTGAGTTGCGTGGGTATCTGATGTGATCTCACAAAAGAACCGTATGAGTTGTTGAAGGGTGTGGGGATGTAGAGGGTTGTTGTAGGTCGTGTTATACGATATGTGTCTTTGTTGTTTCGATAGGTGATGTTGAAGTAATTCCTTGTTAATGTCATGTAGTGTTTCAGGTTTTTAATGCTCAGAATTCTGTGTATCGCCATGTGCTTGTCGGATATTGGTTATTGCGTGTAAGGTGTCCAGATTATTGTTGACACGATTTTCCTGTGTAGTGTTTCTAATTTTGTTAGGTGGCTGTTTGATGTGTTTGCATAGACTGTTATTCCGTATCTGAGTAGGGATTCGCAGATACCGTGATATAGGAGTTTTTATGTTGGATGGAATAATGTCTTTAACTTGGAAGAGTTTTGCTGCGATGATCCGGAGTTTGGCGTGTAGGTATTCTATATGTTTTGTCCATTTAAGGTGGGAATCTATATACAGACCGAGGTATTTTGCGTGTATTACAGGTTTGATTTCGGAACATTGGCAGGTATTTTTGTTGTTAATACAGCGGTATGTGTGACAATGTATCGGTAGTGATGTAGGGCGTATGATTCTTGGGTTGTATGTTATCAGCATCTGTGTTTTGATTAGAATTGCGTTTTGGAAGTATGTTGTGATTTCGTTTAGGTCTTGTTGTGCTTCGCAGAGAGCCGTGTTGATGTCTGTGTGGATTGCTAGTAGTGCAGTGTCATCTGCGTATTGAAATATTTGACTTCTTATGGATATGTTATGAACATCGTTAATGTATATGTTGAATAGAGTGGGAGATAATATCGCACCTTGAGGTACAGTGTTTTTTTTTTTTTTGTATACTCCAACTATGTTTACTTTTATACTCCGAAGTTTAAGATGCACTTGGATAATTTAAGTTACACGTTCCATTTTTTATTTATTAGTCATAATTTCGTATGGTTTAAGACGCCTTCATTTAAGTGCCTATGACGAAAGTCAAAACGATTTTTAAATTAAAAGAAAGTTAAGTGTTAAATAGGTTTACGCATGTTAATCAGAAGTGCTTATTAGTAGAAATGCATTTGTATTCTATCCCTAGATAATGAATAGGATATGAGAAGGAATTGCTCACAGTTTGAACATTAAAATTGTCTGCTTTCCATGAGTAATTACTTCTTGCACATATGTTTATAGTTGAATTAAATATTGTGACATTTTAAAAAAACTTCATTAATTTTGTACAACATAATGATACTGGACGTCCATGCACTAATTCCAAAAAATACAAACCTGATATTATCTAACCAACGATGGATAAATAATTAAATATATGTTAATTTATGAATTTAAGCCACGACTGACAAAGGAATATCGGTTAGGCGGAAAGGAGAGTAACTTTAAAAAAAAGTTCTCGCACATTCGATAGGTAAATTAAATAAGTTGAAGGGTCTGAACGACATTAATAATAAAAAGTTATCATGATTCAAAGTATTGCGTCTTACAAACTCAAAGAGAGGGCTTCGCAAATATGCTTTTTTGGCTCTCTAAATTACGTGCAATTATTTTAATGGGAACAGTACAGAGGAGTGTATAAATGTCATTATCTTAACGGGGAAATACAATCTTGATGTTTTAATTGCATCGCGCACAGAAATTTCGACACCCTTAAGGAATACTTGAATAATGAATATTTAAAGAATTAGAAGGCAAACTGATATCAGTTAGCTTAATTAAAAAATAATTATCAACCGTAATTGTGAGCCCTGAGCAAGCACTTTCTTTTTCTTCAACCGCTTTTCATTTCCATTTGCCTTCTGAACAAAAATAAACCACAGGTGGGGAAGATATCAACTTTCATTTGTGACGAAGAATATTAATGAACAGCTTTCCCACTTCATTACGTTTTCATCAGACTGTTTAATGAGTTATCGTGTTGGTATTAGAAGAGCATGAACAAATTTCGAAGCCCTGCACTTCTAGAAATCTTTTAAAATTTCTTAGAGCTAAGGCCAGTAGTGAACTTTGTACAATCTCCTTCGAGACGAGCGAGTACATCTCAGTAATGATCAACTAGAGAAAAATGCGATATAGTTTTACAAATAAGCCCGTGAGAAATTAGCAGAGTGCGCGGAAATGAGGGTATGAATGTATCCCAGATGAATTCTTTTCTTCCAGATAATTCATGTATAATGTCTATATCAGAATCTTTTTTTATCGCTAAAAATGCATTCGCATGTTCTTTATGTGAAATCCTTCGCCACTAATATCAGAGGCTCGCTTGAGACCTACAGGAGGTACTACTATTCTGTAGTTCTTAATTATATGCAATAAGTTAATTACTCATTGATATTAGGTATTGTTTTATTTCATTGTTTTGTCGACATCAACTGCAGTCTATTCTTGGACGTATTTAATTTTTTTTTCTAAAAATTTAACATAACGATGAATGATCTAATACCTGCTCTGAAGAGATGGAATATCACGTTCTGTTGAAAAAAGGGGTGAAATTATTGAGGACAATATTTCTCCAGAAATGGCAATTTAACATATCAGTTCTTCGTCGCTATTTCTAAATCTGCAACTACATTTTAGGTAGGCGTTACATGAATATGGTTAATCCACCCCTTTAAACAACTTTTAATGCTCTATTTTGAGACGCTGGCTCAGCCACTACCTTCTTTGCAAAAGTTTAGAGACCACATGCTGTTAGAAAAACAAAATTTGCTCGGAAGAAATTTTGATTCAAATTTCGGATACTTCACACGTCGGTGACACAACAAGATGTATCTCAGCGCAAAATGTCGCCTTTCCAGAACCACGGGGAATAGCAATGATTATCTGCGGAAGCAAGCTTTTTGGGTGTTTCACCACACAACCTATAACTCCCAGATTTTGTTACATTATTCATCTCACCTTTTTGGTATTAAAACGCCAAAAAAATCATACTATATTTGTTAACTGATTAATATTGTGATGGATTTAAAACCGGCCTCTTCAGAGCCCAATCCCATCTGCCAAATTTTCGATAGACTATAATTCAGTCATACTTACTGAGTATGACTGAAGTAGTCTCCCGATCTCAGTAGAGATCAGGAGACTACTTTTACCGTCAGCAGTGGCAGTGAAATACCGGAGTGTGGTATTCAAACCATGGTCTGCCAGTCCCGACTTGCCATAGCGATGCTAACGGATGTTAAGAGTTTCCTGTCTCTGTCGGTAATTTGCAATGTTACAGGGCACCTCATACGCTCCAGGATGTGACAAAGAATGAAATTTTTCATTTGGTGAGCAATAAATGGTTGGTTGCTAATTTAAAAAACAAAATAGCAGTAACTTCAATCCCACTTAAAACTGTCAAGGTTTGCGTACATGATCCACCTTATATAATTTGACAAATGGAAACTAAAAATGGCTCGTTCAAACCACGCTTCAAATTTAGCAATCCTGATCCGGTCATCAAAGGTCAGATTTCATCCTCTTGGAACGTACGAAGTGTCCTGAGATTGTAATAACATGAACAGAAAGAAAGCACTTTTATCAACTGCTACCATGATTTGACACCCCATAAGACAATTGAATGGAAGAAAACCCAATCAATATTGTATAAATCGGTTGCATATAACGATGCCAATTTTATATTTGGCAACATTATACAATCAATATCGTATAACGATGCCAAATCCAATCGAAGGTTCTGGTAATGTAAATGGTAACAGTACAGGTCGCTTTAAACCTTTTGGCAGATTTTCTACTGCGTGTCAAACATGTGTCCCTCTTGGTAGTGAGGACGTCGACCGCTAATGACCGAGTTTTTACATGACATTAGTAACAACTGAGGCAAGCGAATTAGTTTTACGATATATATAAACAAAGATATGCTTGCATACACAATAATAGCGTATCCTAGTACTAAATTTCATGAGTTGATTCCTTGAGAAAATATGAAGATTATTTCTAATGAAACCAGTTCTTTTCGGACTCGCTTCATAAGCATGCGAATATTTGCTGAATGCGTGTGACAGATTGTTTTGAACTGGCAATTGACACTATGTCCAGATATAACACTAGTTTATCCAGTTTTCTGAAATATATCGGTTGGCATCAACAAAAACCTGATTAGGAACTACACGACTGAGCCGGAGAATTCGCCATCCTGCCGTACTACTGTTACAAACTGGTAGTAGATGTAGAAAATCACTGAACGCGTAGCTTAAACTATTCAGTAAAATCACACCGTTAAAATACGATCAACCCAATAACACGCACCACATTCTGTTTACAAGCTCGTTGAATGTTTTTAATATCTACAACGAAAGTATATAATAATGCACGATACTGCCGTGGAGGCTACAAAGCGACAGTTATCAGCAAGCGAATCATGAATTGGCTGTTTTACTCTCCTCCCGATTCCAGCCATACTGATTTCAGATTTTCGCTTAAAATGACGGTCATCAATCCCTGAAGTCTGGGATTGATGTAGATTCCTCCTGCGGTCAAAGTATTAATATCCACATCAAGAGAATCCAGCAATCGTTGACAAGCACCAACTATAAACTGGACTGTAGATTCCATCCTGGAAAGAGAATTTGCTTTCAGTCGAGAGAGACAGCGGGTGTGCAATAGTCTTGGTATTTCGTGCATGTGATGAGTAAAATAAAAACTTTGCACGTTCATCTGAAAATAGTTGAATACAAAACGCATGATAAAGGATCATTAAATTTAAGACACGTTAAAACGATTAGCAAAAAAATAGCTACAGGTAAGATAGATTCGGAATCAGCACTGGATAGCAGAAGAATAGGAAAACTTTTACATGGAGATGCTGGTTCAGCTCATGGTAAGAGGATATGACAGTTTCTATCGTGAACAATGCGAAGCCGTGCATTCCTCTTGCTTCACAATAACCCAAGGCTGTGTGTGCATATACTGTATATAAGACCATATCTTTCTCTTCCTTGCTCACGATTTACTTAGATTCGCATATGGCGTTACTGGACATTTATTGCTAAAACTTGTCTACAATGAATTAACGATGCCCAGAAATTGTATTTTTCGTTTCATCCTTTATCCAAACTAACAAAGCTTACGCTTGTATCTTCACTACTGAGCTACTCGTATATAAAGGCGAATGACTTCGCATCAATTTTTTATGTGGTTCCCACCCAAGAAAGGCTATTATTAAATGAAAACTTGAGGGTGCTCAAGATTTCATTTTTATATATTTTTGTAATTTTTACATAGTCCTGTCTAGAGACCAAACATGGAAATTTTTCAAGCCACTTCAGGCCTCCAATAAGCGGGGCGGTGGTCTCATACCTGGCGATGAAATTCATCTCCCACCTAAAGGCAGGCACAAACATCCATGTACGCAGCGGGATTCGAACCCGCGACCTGTTGGTTGGAGTGCGAGTACGCTAGCCAGGTCCATTAGGAATGCAATATGCGATACTAAGCCATTCGAAGTGACTATTTTATAGCACACCGAGACCAGTTTCGACCATTATCAATGGGAGCCAGACCAGAAGAGTTACCAAGGTTGAGGTAACGAGAATCACATTTCCCATGTAGAAGTAGTGAAAATGTATTAAATTCTTCAGTTATTTGTACCACTGCCTACAATGAAATGTAGACTAGACGTATTTTAAATAGATTCATTTCATGTTTGTGTCCGCTCGAGCGAAAAGGTTTTTCCTGCAATATTTAATAAATAGGATCGTCACCAACTCTTGTGGCACATAAGATCAAAGGATTTTATTCAATCTCCCCCCCCCCCAAAAAAAAAAAACGAATTTCGGGAAAGAAATAATATTACACCATACGCTTGGCAACTTCTAGTGAATCAAACCGAACATTTGTTAGGGATGGAATAATTTAATATACCATTTGAGCACTCGAGATTTTAAGTTTTTTTTTTTCTTCCTCATATTCCTTCAAATTGAAGGAGGTGCAAAAAGTGAATGCTTGGATAACAAATTCTTTCGTGTGCCGAGCAATATGTGATATTTCTTTCGAAATCGAGAACAAACTTGACTGAAAGATTTTAAAGTAATCCTCTCAAAATTAAATTGCAACAACAGTACAATTTTTTTTTTTTAGGAACTCAATTCCTGAAAATTTTTCTTTTCCCAAGAAAAACACGCAGATGTAAAACGTTTCTCCATTCCTGACAATAAACAAGGCCTTTTAAGCTATGAAAAGAATGGAAACTGTCCACATCCTAATAGACCGACTAAACCATAAGCTGAAGCATTCATCTCAATAAGATAGCAACAACCGATTTCGTTAACCAGAATTTAATGAATTTTTTTTAAAAAACATTTATGGAAACATTTGTTTCTCTCCATTTAGATGCATCGCAAAATGAGAAAAATCAGTTTTCCGAGGATGGCCAGATTTTAAGAAAATTTGGAATCTGGTAATTTACTGGTTATGTTACTGTGAAAACATGCTATAAATAACAACATATTGTTATTTATAGCGTTCTATACAACTTATTCAGCTAAATGGGTATCAGTACAGTAATTTTTAGAAACGTTAAAAACATTTTATTCTCTAAACTTAAATAAAAATCTAGCCTGTTTAAAATATGCTTTGGATTTTAGTGTGCAATGTGTAAGTTGTGCTTCTCGTATGCGTTTATTATTATGAAGACTATGTACTCAACACTTTCCCCCACGTTACTAATTGTATACGCCATTTGGATAAGAGCACGTGGATTTTGTTATCGGGAATTGCAAAGGTAACTACATCTGTGAGGCCGGTTCAATTGAATATCCTTCGCATCAGGTAATGTTGTTTTCATAGCGTTCGTTTCAATGTGGATTGGTCCGTTCGTTTTCAATCCGAACGGACCAATCCACATTGATAAGATACTTATACTTATGTAACAGTGAGTAGTACTGCGTATAACTCTCGGAAAAGACTCAAAAATGATCACGTTATAACCACAAGAGAGATATGACTTATACACTCTCGTTCACATCTCGCAGTTGCTTCCGATTATACTGTGACTGGTCCATCAATGTGGATTGGTCCGTTCGGTTTGAGATTGTTGATTTAGCTTCTGCTAAAGTCATGTGTTCACGTTCCTGGAACCATTCTTCAATGACATCTGTTTGTGACGTGATTTACAATTGTTCTGGAAGTAGTCAGGAAAACAAACTAAGCGTGAAGGAAGGCAACCTTCCAGAGTCGCTCCATTAGTATTAAGGAACACAACGTGGCCCAAGAAAATCTTCCTCTGCGACTGAATTGGAATTCGTCTGACCCTGCTATCTTCTTCACCCTCTCAACAATGTGGGATACGAGTTCCAAGTGAACATATCGGCATTCAGTTGTTCTTACCTGAGAGTGGAATTGTGTGAGGTCGTTTGTCGCTGCATCTCATCCTTGACAGGAATCAGACGCAGTGTGCGGTTCCAATATGCTGCTTGGAAGATTACGCTGTCAGTTGACCAATCGATAGTGTCACATCTGTTAGACTGCACGATTCTCGTAACGCGCCGTCAACAGCTTACTTTAACACGACTCTGACTACCACATCGCGCTGTAAGTCGATTTAGGTTGCGTGTTTAAACACAGACTATTCCTAGTACTGCCTGTTCGTTATTACACGGCTTGGAACGGACATAAGGCACTACCTCTAAGCAGGGGATGCTATGGATGGAGGTGGCTCCAATAAAATTGCAGTTCAGTGTATAAGAAGGGATGAATAAATGCAGTTTGTTTAGAATTCTGGTAACTCACAAAACAAATGTATTTTGTCCAACCCAAATCATAATAAAACGCACTATTTTATGTCTTTCAAATCCCGTACAGGTAATCATATATTGATAAATTAACTGAAACAACTCCTTGTATTTTCTTTACGACACGATAGCCATACGAGGATGTCCATCTAAATAATATTGCACTGCATGTTTACTTTTGTATAATTGTAGTTAGTGATGACCAGGGGCGGCTCGTGCATTGGCACTGCGGAACTACAGCACCCTCAATTTTTCTCGATATATAAATATATTTATTAATTTACTTATATTTGCTTGTAATGTTTAATTTTATCGTCAACAATCCTATACAATTCTCTTATTTTGTATAAAAAATAATAAAAATCCATCTTGTAGAACTTAGGAGGGCGAATGACGCTAGCAGCACTGTGTTTACCACAGTGCCATATTGCTATGCCCGCAAGCATATGCACGGCATAGTGAGATGCAAGCTAATAGCGTAATGCGGCACTGTCCGTCGCGCAGTTCCACTATTGTTTATATGCAGTTTGCGCAAGTAGTAGAGTGTTCGTAGTGCTTATCGTGTTGACTCTGTCTCTTTAAATATTTGGACATTACAATTAAAGACATAACATTTGTTATAGTTTTTATTTTAGAACATTATTGGGATTATTGACAATTATGACCTCAGAATTTTTAAGTAATTTTGAAGTATACCAAACTGTATAATTTTATCGATAATAAACAATATTTTTTCTTTTTTTAATTTTTACCATAATTTTGATATTTTATCCAAACACGTATACACTGTACTTACAGTGTGTACACGTATATTTCAAAAGTTGCAGCTTTTGAAATAGAGTTGGGTTTAGTATTTCGACTAATGGTCATTAAGATTACTCAGTGATAATTATTATTATGCCAGCATTAGAGATGCTGCTATATCAAAAATATACCCTGATGATAATAAAAAATTGAATTACTTTTTTGTGGATGAAATCAGCATTACTCCCCCCCCCCCGTCTTTATTTAAGAACCTTAATGCATCTGACATAACAAAGATAATGGCAAAAATAATTTCTTTTTGCTCTTCCAAACACTGCCTACGATTAATGCAGCTGCTAACTGTCGGACATTTTCCCAGGGTTGCAGTAACCCAGAAAAATGTAGCGTTTGCTGCGTTACCCTGTACAATAGGTCTGGCGTGCTGGAACGAAATTGCATTACGTGAGCTGCCACCTTTATACTTAACAATGACTACAATTCAGGATAGAATGGCGTCCAGTCATTGTCGTGCCACGCGAAGAATGGCGAGTGCTTAATCAACCGTCACGCGGGCATTAGTGCGTGCTGTCACGTGGACTACGAAACAACTTTATTTTTGACAGATATGTGGATTACTGAAACAACAAAAGAAAATTCGCACAAAATATTATCGCTTGAATAATAACGGCGAAGACGTTGTACATGTTAAGGACCTTGTAAGATAAGATTTGCTCGCTATTGAAATAAATCTACGTAGAACAAACGAGATTGTCGGTCGCGTTTGCGAATATCGCAATTGTGTTTTTAATCCGTTTTTTTTTCTTCCTTCGTTAACGATGAAAAATACGTTAAACAAAGACTGTTTTTGTACTTTAATCTCCTCGGATGGCCTGTAGTCATTCAGCAACTTCATTAGTTCGTTCTTCGGCCTCTAACAATAAAAATTGTCCGAGTGAATGATATCGTAATGTCACTCTGCTGATTTTCAGGTGCGCATTTCTGTAAATTCTCGATTTTTTTTTAAACGAAATATTCTTGTTTTATTAATTAGCCGCCGCAGCGCAATTCGAAGAACAGCGGAACATTGCTCCCTTCGATTGGAAAAGACCTGGGTTCGATTCTCGGCGTGACGAGGGGAATCCTTATATGGGTTTTTTGGATTGAAGGTAAGTTAGCCGACGATCTTATACGGCGGTAACAGGTTTTTTCTCCCGGAAACTTGGGTTTTTTATCTCGCGTACAGAAAAATCGGCCTTCAGAACACAGACAATTTACAGACAAAAAATTCTGTTGTTGGTGATGATGATGGGCGTTAGATGGCGTTAGATAATGTCGTAGTGGAGAGGATGAGTGTGTTTAGCGAAATGGAGTAGTGTGCCCTCCCTCGATGAGTCCTTGGACTCGCTGGAGGTGTCACGTAATAATAATACATGATTCACCGTTCGATATTTATTTATTAATGAATCCATTTAATGAAAAACAATAAGTGGCCATAACGCTTGCTTTATGTAATAGTGCAGCTCAGAGGTAGAATTTATGAGATAGGGATAAAGCGACTACAATTTACGAGAGCAAACCCGGAAATGGTCTATTCAACGAATAAAATCAACTACATTACGACACAATATGGCGAGAGTGGTGTGCCTTACGCTATCTCATGGGATGCCTAGGATGGAGATTGACATCATACCAGTCTTCAAAAGTTAGTTAGGGCTCAAAGAGCTTTGGATTCTTCTTGTTGGCAACAGAAGGCGTTAGAGAATTAAAAAAAAAAAAAAAAAAAAAGTACAGGCGACACGCCGATATGATAAAAACTCGTTAAGGTGGTATTCGAATAACTGGAGCAGAGTGACTAAGTGCAATAAGGTCACTTGACCTCGGTTCGTGTGTTTTTTATTTTTTTTTTACTTAAAACACCCAAAACTATGTTTAGAGGAATCTTACCTGTATTCCTAAGGAAGACGAGTCTCATTTACCTGCGTCCAAACACACGTTTTTCATATTTACACGGGTCCATACAAAACGTTGATCTACTTTAAGGAAAATGATCGTCGGTCAGTCCATTAAGCGCTGAGGGAGAGTCGGCGGGCTGTTAAGGGCTGATTCACCCTACTCACTGAGTATAGTTCGCCCACCGATTAGAGATCCTTCGACACTTCTGCGCATCTCAGAAAAAGGAGAATCCATTCCGATAATAGGGTAATCAGTCCGTATTGTGGGATGAGTTGTTTATTATTACCGGTCGGAAAATTAACTTCTCTTTTATGATCATTGTAGTTAACTATGTTGCTTGTATAACAGTCGGAAAATTTTACCTATAAAGCACGTGATTTCGCGTGTTGGCGACCAATTCGGACGTCTTTCATTTCTTTCTCCCATTCAGCATGAATCGACTATTCTTGGCAAGACGCGAAGCAGGGACCTATAAACGTTGGGCGAACTATAGCAGAGTTACTGTCTGAAAAAAGTATGAAAGGCTAAGAGAATCCAAATATCTCTGCTGAATTCCGAGCTATATATGGGAACCAGATGAGAAATGAGATGGAAATATTCGTGCGAAAATCATGTTTTACATAATATGTTTACGGATGTCTTTCAGTTTCGGGAGAGACGAATGCATTTTTACTCAGAGATAATGTGTTCCGTAGTGTGGCCGAGTTAAGTTTGAGTAATTTTGTGTACGACAATTTAACTTCATTCTGCATTTCAGCTGTTAATTTACTTCTCTGGGGAATTTTAGCCTAAGGTTTAATTGCTTTTGAAGACTAAGAAATTCCTGTGCGATGCTCATTTAGTGATGATGAACATTCACCAAACAGCACAAAAGAAATTGTGGGTCGAGTGTGGTCTAACCTCAGTTGAGAGGCTGCAAATTAAAATTAAAAAGAGCACCAAAATAGAAAATGAACGAAAGAAATTAAAACGAAAGAAGGTCTCCCTGCGATATGGATATTTCTTACACGAGAAATAAGTACTTATATCAGAAATTCTGGAATTATGTTTCTTTAGGAAGAAGATCAAGTTTGATAGCCTGGTTTGTGACCACCATCCCTCCTTATTGATTAATGGATTCTTCAAACGATTCATGTTTGGCCTCTCCAGTAGGGATTCCTGAATATGTAACTACGAATATCTACCGAGTCTGGTTTTGTTCCTCGTAGTCAAGAGGAAGAATACAATCTTCCTATGATGGAAGCATCTACGAGCAAATATTAACATAGTTTTGACGAAACGATCCTATCCAATCCAATCAGTGGTCCTAACGGGCACTTAAGCGTCCACGAACTTTCCAAGTATTCTTGGACATCGCAACCGTAACTCGAGGATAAGGTGGTTAGTTCTATGCCTCCTTGATGAAAGGATGCTCATTATCTTTACTTCAAATTCTTAAACAGTTCGTTCTACTTCGCGGAGATACTGCTATATTTAAGTCATCTCATTTTTAAGGAAAAAATCTATTTTAACCACATTAAACCTACGAAATGATTTAAACGACTTATACTGTAGATTGGACCGTTTCTCTCTCTCTCTCCTGATATCAAGGGTCTGCGACCACACTTAAAAATAAGTTTCTGTTTTACTGCACGTTTCCCCATGAAAGAACAAAACCTGTTCAATTTTAAATTCCAATTCCAGTCAATAGTGATTACCTATAGTATGGGCAGTTCAGTTGACTTCGAAAATAAAGTAGTTTATAGATTACTGAGATAAAGAGCCAAAAAGCTTCACTTCGACGATGCAAAATTATTCAAATTAAGTGAATATTGAAACCCACATTATTTCTTAGCCGAATAAGAAACTCTTAAGATAGAAAATCTAAGATTTTCATGCCGAATATAATTAAAACTATAAAAGTTCGGCGAGTCCAAGCATAAGCCAACAGGTAGCACATGCCGGAGCAGCTCTTAGTAAAGGTGGAGCAAGATCCAATCACTTCTTAGTATTTTCCCATAATATAAAACACATCTCCTAGGAGATGTATGATGTTATACATTATGGGGCGAGATCACTACCCAGACCGGTTTCGAGCTTTGTATAGGTGAAGCGGGCTCTAAAAATAAGACGACCCGAAAGATCGCCCAACTCAGCGTTGTTCCACTCAATGACAGGCTCACCACATCACCGAGAAGAACTTCTCAGCATTGGCTCTACCCAGTGGCAAGCTCACCCAACCACCAAGCAGAGCCATAATCTCAGCGGTGGCCCCACTCAGACAGGCAAAAACCTACCCCCAAACAGAGCCTCTCAAACCAGAGCCAGTGCCGCACCGGTTTCAACCTTTATTGAGGTCTCATCAGTGAGTAGGTAGACCCTGATGTGAATACTAAGGATTCAGTGTTGTAGTTACTCTTTTACCATTCGAGTTGCCAAAGGGTGCACCATTTAATTACTGAAATAAAGAGCCAAAAAGTTTCACTTTGGAGATGCAAAATTATTCAAATTAAGTGGATATTGAAACCCACATTATTTCTTAGCCGAATTATTATTATTCACATCAGGGTCTACGTCCTCACTGATGAGACCTCAATAAAGGTCGAAACCGGTCTGGGTAGTGACCTCTTCTCATAAAATATAACAGCATACATCTCCTAGGAGATGTGTTTTGCATTATGGGAAAATACTAAGAACAGTGATTGTATCTTGCTCCACCTTTACTACGAGTTGCTCCGGCATGTACTACCTGTTGGCTCATGCTTGGACTCGCCGAACTTTTAGTTTTAATTATATTCGGCATGAAAATCTTAGATTTTCTATCTTAGAGTTTCTTATTCGGCTAAGAAATGATGTGGGTTTCAGTATCCACTTAATTTGAGTAGTGTATAGAAATCTTCTCTAATATGCAAAATATTTCCTATTCTTTTACTTTAGTTACTAGAAGAGGGGGGGGTATACAATTAAACAACTCATGAAGGAAACACTTCAAGCAGGAAGTTCTTACATTAGTTGTTTAATTCTGTGTAATGATTTTATTATTTGAATGATTTACAGATTATAATATACTTATCTGCGAGCGCTATAATTTTAGCATTTCGATGTAGAATAACGTCTGTAAGTAAAATACAAATTGCATTAATATTTGAAGAAAATAAAAAGTATGCTTCGGTAAATCGTGTGAAAGTATAGCGAAGGCACATCGTCTGTAACAGAGTTGAGATGCTTGGTGGATGTGATTCTCGTGAACTTGCACGACAAAGCAACTTTGGCTAACAATCCAGTACATTAAATCTGTTAATTCGTGTTTTATAATAATTTCACCACCGTAAGGGAGCGACTAACTCAACCTGAGATTAACCAACCATTTTATAAAGTAACTTCGAGTGCTTGACTTAATTAGAATTCTGCTGCTTACGTTATCAAACAGTATAGAAATGCAACTGCATCGCTCTTTCTCTGTGTATTCAAAGACCTCGCGCGCAAAATAAACGTTTTACCGGAAAGCGCAAAAATAGGGCAATATATTAATCATAAGCTACAAATTATTGTTTCTAATAACGATAACAATATGCTAATAAGATAAGTGTATTATAAATATTTAAAAAAAAATTCATTGCCTTGAATGTTTCTTATGTTTTAGGAAACATTTGAAACAAAGAGAAATATTTCAGGAAATCTTGTTTTATCTCACTTTTAGTCTATTTACTTAATTACTGAAAGAAACCCGGATTATTAAAAAAACATGTCGGTGTATAAAGATAATAGTCACAACTAAAACGAGTTGGGATGAATAAATCATATTAATAATATAATAAGCGTGTATTTTCTTCTCTCTTAAGAAAGGAGTCCACGTAATATTGAAATATAAAATAATTAATAAAAGGAATTTATCATCACATGTACAGAACATATTGAAGCTAGTTTTGAAATCCAAATAGCAGCAGAAACATATTAAATCGTTATAGATATTACATGCGTGAAATATATACCGTTTTCGAATTCCTTAATATATAATATATACTGAATTTGATTAAATAAATGAACTATTTACTCTTAAGAGGTGAAAAATTTTAAATTGTTTATTGTAAATGAAGTATTAATAGGTATACCTTTTCTTTATTAATATAGCTTTTATAGTGTAGCAGTAGCTAGCATTGTAGGCATATGTTATATAGAGAAAGACACTGCTATTTCAATTGCAATTTTGTATTGTTACATCTCTCATTCCCATTATGTGGATGCTGAGTAAAATGCAAGCTCTCAAATTGTTCGATGGAAGTAGTGCAATTTATTTCTAAAAAGAATTTTTACAGAGCGGCAAAGTCATCACCTTACGTTAACCATTATGCACATAATGGGACTTTTTGGTTCATTTATCTACGCGTGCGAAAACCAAGAAACATGACGAATGAAGTTTAGAATAGTAAAGTACCAGCGTTAGCTATCTAGTCAACAAATATAAAGACTTGTAGCCGTGTAAATATGCCGTTTTCTAGATTAGCCATTCTTAGTTGGATCATTTTAGAGCTGTAGTCTACTTTGCCAGTGACATATTATGGCAGAAAAGACCCTAGAATAGCTGTCGTTTTAGGGAAAAGTACCTAGAAAGAAGAAAAGTAATAGCCATCCTTCTTATCTTCTGGGAACACCAACTTTTTCGAGCAACACTATCTGGCGAACGTGTTGTCTTTTTGCAGAAAGAGTGATGTGGCTGCCTGTCTCCTGGGAAGGATTTGAACGGAAATATATCCTATCGGGTTGCTGGGAAGTGTGGCAGGAGAAGATGAAGGGATAGTGAATATGCGAGTCAGCGCGAAGAGAGAAATGGAAAGTGAATAAAAATAGCAAAATACAGAACAAATACTTTGCGCCTTGATGATTGTGAGTATGGAAAGAAATAGAGAGTTATTATGGAGGAAAGTTTTTCGATAATAAAAGAAGAGATTTAAAAGAGGGGTTGCAGTATATCAATATCAGAAATAGCGTAGCATTCAAATGTCAAATACAAATCGCCAGATCTACAGTAAACCGTACCTGCTATTCGTCCTGCGTGTGCTCAACAAGTGCATCCCAATGTACTTTAGCTATGGCAATACACATCGTAAAAATTATGCTGACACATGAGTGATTTATAAACTTCAGCCCTTTGATATTGTGTAGATTTCTATGAAATTGTTTGCAACGGGCGTAAATCTTTTAGGTTCCTCTATAGTGTACTTTGATCTATGGATTTCGCTCCAAAACGAAATTCCAGGTGGTTCGGACTGAGAATTAATGCTCACCGTAGCTTTTGTAGTGGGATATGATGATGTCCAGAATGTTAATACATATTCACCTTTCGGAGCTTGCACACGTAGTTTTATCAAACTAAAAGAAACATGCAACTCCTTGACAGATGGCATGGACCCAGCTGAAATTTTTTTTTAGGCAGCAGCCGTAGTACGTTGTCTAACAAACCAATTTGAGTATATACCATGATTACTCCGCACAACTTTCTGACAGTATGGTTCAGTTACCATGAGCTTGGCAGTGTTCATATTGTTCGTAGTACGTTTACGTAAGCTTGTTCTAGCACAGATCTCTAAGTTTTGTATTATGCAATTTCCAACTTGAGAAAATCTAAACCAGAATTATCAATTGAAGGCAGGATAGGAAAAACCCAACTCCTTTCGTTTTTTTTTTTTTCATTTTTTTAATCATAGTTGATCTCGCATGCTGCAATTGAAACATTTATGGCAACCTATGATAGTACTTCCTGAGACATGGGTAGCTCTAAACCACGCGCTCCATTTCTAATATTGTACAATATTTAGCATGCCTCCCAGCCGAGTATTTTGTTGCAGCAAGTAGTTTGGGGATTACTATGCAGTATTCGCGAAGTGTATCTGCATAAATGATTCAGAACTATGCAACTGGTTTGTATTTCCATTTAAATTGTTGTAGAATTCATCTTTTTTGAAAAAAAAAAAAAAAACATTTCAAAGAGGCAACTGAAACAATTCAAATTATCTTATTTATCATGCGATAATTCGAAAAATTATAGACCTTGACTTATATAAACGAAGTTTCTTCCAGATACACTGTGGGATGACGAGAGTGTGTTGCAGTTGAATTAGTGTTCGTGAAGGGCGTTTCCGACAGTCGATATTAATTACATTTTCACCGAGATAATAAAAGGCGTGTCAAGGCATGATTTGGAATTAAACATCTCTGACCTTTATCTTCAAATATGACTAAATTTACAGCAAATCCTTTTAAAATGTTTTAATAACATCACTGATATAAAGATCAGCAGTCAAAGTATAAGGAATCTCTTCACTATTTTTGACACTGCAATCATGTTTTTAATTACTGTTAGTGAGAAAACTATTGAAATACTAAAAGAAAACCCGTAAAATGTTTACATGCACTATATATTTATCTTGTATAAAGCATACTGTAGTTGTTCTGGAATAAGCAGCTTGTTCTTTATTGAAGTATTTTCAACCGTGTGAGACTAATAAATATCTAATCGCATATGAGCCTCGGGCCTTTTTTGCTGTAGGAAAAAATGCGTTCTTTGCAACGGCATTGCACTTTGCTTCTGGCTGATTTCTAAGCTGAGTACATCGTACTAAATGAAGGCAGTTGTTTTCATTTACAAAGACTCGACCATCGATCTATTTGTTAAATATTCAAAAAATCGCGATGGTGTCGTGAAGCGAACAGGCATTTTCTAGTCTGGTTGATTTTAGCAGAGTGTAGCTGGTAGCATGGATGTCCCCTGGCTGAAAAAACATGGATTGGCTCGATTCCCGTCATACTTATGACAAATCATTTAAGTCTTTCAAGTTCTTTAAAATAATCTTATATGGAGTTCGAAATATCTTTTATACTGCATAAATTCAGGTCTTTTAGCGTAATCAACATAAAAAAAGGAATTCAAACCTTGATACGCAAAGGTTGCAAAAGTTTCTTGTGTGTGTGTGTGTGCGCGCGCGCGCATGTATGATACGGGAGGGGTGCGTCTGTTTCTTGGCCTTACATATTCAAGTATTTCATCGAAGTGTAAGGCCAAGAAACAGACGCATCCCTCCCGTATCATAAATGCGCGCACACATACACAAGAAACTGTAATCCAGATTTAATTAGAACATGATAGAGGTAGGCAGAGTTGTCTGAGATTCTAAAATCAATTCAATAAATAAAATCTTTATTTAGAGTTTTCGTAAAATCCACCGAAATTACTTCGTACAAATGCTGATCTACACAGTAAAGCAATTTACTTCGTTTATTCTGGACTAATTTGGATTAGATGAGAAACATAGTAATGTATTTTGTCAACCAAACTCGTTGGTTCTTCTCACCTACGAGAGGGGTCGGTGTGTGTGTGTGTGTGTTTCGCCATCAAGAGCGAAATTAGCGACGTGTCATAGCTAAGTAGCAAGATGCTTGGTACTATTTTCAAACATTCTATGTTTGAGTTCCAACTGGCAAAAAGTTTGATTTGAACTGGAGGAGGCAAATGAAATAAGTATTGTTTGACAATTAAAGCGTGGTGTATTTACTGCACGACTCTTGAATAATGCAGTAAAAGCATTATTCAATAAAGTGTTTTGGTATTACGGTAAAAATAACTAAGGCTAGTGTGTGTGTGTATCATGTCTGTTAATTTCATGTTGTGCATGCAATATCAGTATAGGGATGGAGAATCAGGCTTTTAATCCCGTAAAATGGATAAATCACCCAAAGAACGCATGCAATTAACATATATTACACACTATTCTCAGTCTTAGTTGCTTCAATAGCAACAGTAATTTGATAAAAACTGACACAAAACAGCTTTGATTTCAATGGTTTTGCAACTCTGAAAATTAAGTCTAAATGCATACAAATTTATTTCCATCTTCCTTGTCAGTATAATAAATGTAAAGTAGGTGACTTCTCTATTATTATTTGAGAATCTTAGGAGCATCTTCCCAGGAAGGCTTATGGGGAAATTATGTTATGCAACATAGCTTACTGAGTTTTCCCTATTTGGTATAGGGATGGATATTTTCCCGATGTCAACCACAGGCAAGTATCATTCTGTACTTATATGCGAAGAATTGTTTACATCTTATCATTACTGATATTAATTTGCAATCTCGATATGCGGCACATCAAAATTATGCACCTTACTAGACTCAATAGCAAATACACGTAAACTGCAATCCTACAACTACGGAAATCCTATCGCACCCCATTGGCATTTGTGGATCCTGATACAGAATTACAACCTCAAATGATCTCGAATACCCTAAATCAAGTAAAATGCGGATTGCTTACTATTTCCTAATCCGAATGACTTTCTATAGCGATTCGGCTTTTATCAAACGAGCGCATCTTCCCTTTTCTCTTTAACAGAAATCTATGAATTTGAAACGATTCGTCTCCGTACATAATACTATTCTCAGCAAGAATAATTAGCCTAATCACATCTGGCAGGCCTCAAGTCAGAATAAGATCGCATGTCTTAGCAACAGGATGCTCCTAGACTGCAGTAGCAATACGATTCTGGTGCGGCGGCCTTCCATCCAACTTACCAGGATTAATTTAATAAAGGCGAGCGGAGATTCGTAAATTAGACTATCTTTCAGTTCGAGCATGCGGCCGCTTTCCGTGAGACAATTAATGTCCCGTACCATACGAAATAATGACAATTGGTAACTTAATACACCACCTATTTCCAGTAGTTTTATGGAGAAACTTGAATTTAATTCCGAGTAACATGAACACGTGGAGCATGCAAGAGGGATCATTGTACTCTTAGACATTAATAAAGGTCAATTTTTCCTTTTTTTAATTATTCGAAAATACGTTTAAGTATTTTGGCCTGTTGATGATATATTTATACAACTGATAAAATCATAATGAGGTTTTGAAGTAACTTTTTCATAAATATATATGCATAAAACAGAATTCCTTGGAGTAGAAATCAGTGGATTTCCAGGTCACAGAATCCCCTCCTTGTCTTCTTACAAATATTATGACTTGTCCTGCGCTGTTTCGTATGCTAGAAGCCTGCAGATTGTTCCCATAAATGCACTTTTATATTCGTTTTTCTCTCCTTTAATACATCTGAGACTTTAGCTGAAACATCCCGATTGCCTAAAAACAATTTATTTCACGTGATGCATCTCATAGGGCGTTATTAAGAATCAAAGATTATCAATATGGAAAGCGAAGTTAAAATTCTAAAAATAGTAATATTCGAGTCACGTGCTTCGCGTACGCAGGTACGAAAATGCATTTTCAGGTGCGCTCTTTTCGCGTTGCAAAAAAAAAAAGTTTCTATCGAACGCTTTTCAGCCATTTTTTCGCTCCGTAGAAATTGGAGTCGTTTCTTCGATAACAAGAGTCGCATTCGATAAAAATCCTTCAGTTACCGTCTTCGTTTTTTACCCCCCCCCCCCCGTTTCGATGTTAACAATTCAGAACATTGATTTGTAAGACGTCACCTCCTTTTACGATTCTCAAGAATTCGATCGACTGCAGATTTGATATGAAAGAAATAAACGAATAGGGTGCAAAACTGGGCCAGGTATGCGGCAGAGCTGGAAAGAAGGTTTTTTTGTCTGTTTCGAAACTAGAAATGAGATGAAAAATATTTCTGTTATACTTTTGAAACATGTTGACAGTCTGTCACCTGCTTTCTTACTCACAGACAAGTATTTTGTTTCTGAGGAATAGTACTGTTTTATTCATGGGGGAAGGAAGGTGGCCAAGCTGTTCTGTATTTACAATCGAACAAAAACCGAACCTCAGAATGTGAAAGGCGTGAAGAATGTTGTGGTTTCAAGAGATCGAATCCTTATACTCAATATTTATTAAACATTAATAAATTTAACTTCTGTCCACGCTAGAAATAGAAGCAATGCAGTCACTACATATGATGATTATTTAATACTGATATAATTACATATTTATTTTAAGAATAATGAAATAAAAAAAAAAAAAAAATTTGAATTGCAATACAACGGGAACTGGTTTAAATATCATAAATGGCAGCATTCGATTGTTACTGTCCACTCATAGGCGAGAAAATGATTTTCCCCATTTATTAAATAAATAATAAGACTTCTATTTTTTTTAAAAAAAAGTAACTCTCATTCAACTTAATGATTACGCACTTTATAATACTCATTATACTATTTATATACTATTTGTACTCACTTCTTACCCGTTTGGACAGACACAATATTACAGCGATTTGTATGACTCCCACACCGGTGGATGAATTTAAGCATAAATTATGTACAGTTGCTTGGCAATATAGCATAATTTCTCCCTTTGCTGCTTCGCGCATGTACACGTACACTGTTTAAGATTTCTTTCCTTTCAAGTTAAGGGAAGACGAATAATACGTGAAAAACTTTTTGAGGAATGAATTCAGGTTCAAAATTAAATGCTATACGACGCAGGAACTGGGTTCCTTACAAAAATGGTCTGTTATATATATGAAGTCTGTGCAAGTTAATATCGATGTCAACCATGTTATTATTAAAATGAAATATTCGTCTAATTTCTAGTCTTTTATCTTAAATATAAATATCCAATAAGGACATTTGGGGGAAGGCTAAAGTGGATTTTGTAAATATTTCCAGTAATTATAGAAACGACTTTCATAAAACGAAAACATTCGTAATTGAAATTTATACTTTGAATTATTAGCTTAAAAATATTACTGTTATGCAATACGTTCATCTGAGTATAGATATAAAAAAATATAAGTGCTTTTTCCTGAACTACATAAACTTCTCAAGATGTAGAGACTGAGGATCTTAAAATATATTATACGTGAAAAGAATTGATTTTTGAATAAAGTTTTTTATGTGCAATCAAAAAGTAGTTGAATAGTAAAGCTTATTTTAGCAGTATACCTAATAAAAATTCTCTGAAAAGGCAAAGAGGAAACACACAGAGACACTGTCTTCTGGCATTATAGAGTACAACAGTGTGTACACAATTCCAAACATATGAACGGTGTTCTAAGTTTGGGTGGATTCGGAATATATAACGTCAAGGGTTTCACGGGCAAGAAGTAATGTCTTGGCTGGAAAACCAAATCCTAGGATGAGGAAACGAGAGGTGTAAGTCAGCCTTCATCCTTGCAAGATCAGATTCTGATCTTGCAAGGAGAGGTATTTCTAAACATAAGGGAATTGAGAATTTTATGACAGGACTCCGTTTTTGTAGCAATGAAGTTCACTAGATTATGCTTACCTGTGTGGAAAATAGAAAGAGATCACAGTTAAGACATTGGTTTTTGGAAGATCTTGAAGCTTGTAACGTTTCTGAATACTTTCCACAACAAGGCTATGCATAGGATTTCAGGTTATTGAGAGAAGTTATATATGTATAGAACGAAGAGTTACGTAGGTATAATGGCATTGGCGAAGAAGGTATGAATAGAGAAAAATTCCTTGTCAAGCAGTGTAAACTAGAGAGGAAACTGGCTATCAAATTGGAAAGCGTAGGAAGGACGTCGTAAGAAGCTCTGTCATAGGCAAAGTATAGCTGCACTTGGAATCAAGTTCAGCTATACAAGTTTCTCAGGAATTCGAACAAGAATTGTTCCAGTCAGAGCGGATACTGAGAGTAGGAAAGGTAATCAAATCATGAAAACGTGGAAGAAACACGGGAGTCCTTCAATTTGGCACGATAACAGTGCTGCAGGACACCAAAGAGACCCTGGAACAAGGCCATTATGCAGTAACAAGAATGCTATGTGAATTACCAAGAGGAGAACTGACATCTGCAGTTAGAAGAAACACGAAAATATCTAGTATTGAAATGCACATATGTGGAAAATGTGGGTTAGAGCATTACTAACAGAAAATACTTCGTTTATTCCACACCTTCATTATTAGAAGAGAAGGCAATTCGTCTGGTGAATGTTTGTCCCCAAGAGCATTTTGCGAACTTTTGTTTTTTAACACATCATTACGATATGTAATTTTACATAAATTAAACCGGGAATTTATTTCCAGTAGTGGATATACAAGTATTTTAATATATCTGATCCAAATATATTAAAATTATTTGGATCAGATTTGAAATTGAGTAAAAGGTATATTGAAATAGGCTTGTCTATATCAACTTAATCAGCGATGTAAATGCATTTAGTTTACATGTGCAAACCGTTAATTTGCTTTAATCTAAATCATTCCTAGAGCATTTTGTTTGGAAGAACATTCTTATGAAAAACATTACTCCATTCAATCATAAAATAAATGTCTTAAAATATACTGACTTTGTATCGAAACAGTTCCTCGTTAATCATAAACTTCAAAAGTATAAGTGCTATTCGTTCTAATCGGAATTACCAAAACAATTATTCGCTGAATTTTGGAAAAATCCTTTGATTTTTAATTCATCTAGCTACCAACAACGGTTTTTGCATGTAATTCTGAATAATTATCAGGTCGTAATGCGTATAATTATAATTGATTTGGCAATGGATTAAAAAAAAAACGCGGAAGTTTTATTTTTACATTAAAAGTAATTTTGTACAAGCCAATGATTTTACGTAGATTTATTATTTTTTTTTTAATATCGGGGTAGTAAAAATGCAAGCACATTTGTACTCACGGAGATGTGAGTATGAAGCCTGTGATTTCCTACTGCTTCGGACAAGAATGTCATACGAACGACATAACCGGAAGTGCAATTAAGCCCTTCCGCCATCCGCGATAATCTCAGCAAAATTACAATATGGCTCCCGAAAAATCAAACGAGAGCTACAGTGATGTATTGCCGAGCGGAGTCCATAATTAGCGACTTTCGCAAAGAAGTAAAAATTGTAACCATTAAGTGCAGTTTCACGCAATTCGTGGGAATGGATTCTTTAAAACGAGTATCGATTATCAGTGCGACCTAACGAAAACTAATGCCGCTCTACTGGATAACTCGTAAACCTCTCGGTATGGCAACAAATAAATATTTATTCCTAAATTTTGGTTAATATGTGCGTACTGGTAATCAACATTTGGTTAACATGTTTATATATATATATATAAAATTTACCAGTTGCTTCTCTATTATTACGCGATAACAAGAAAGCAAGTAGCCATTTTGGAGAAGTAAGTGCCTTTATAAATTCCTAATGCAGACGGGGATTGAATCGCCGTCATCTGTACTCAATCATTAATCCTCATGGAGGTTTTGGATGTACCATCTCAAATGCAAGAGAAATATTCTAAGATCTGTTGAATTTGAGATTTATAGTGTTAGGAGTTGATCAGGAAACTGGTATCGTTTTAAATAAAGAGAATGCCTTTATTTCTAGGCTGTATGTTCAGTATGTTTAATACCTAGTTTTATCTTTTCATAAAGTCAACCAGGAAAGAAAAAGGTGATCTGAAAATCGGAACATTTTCAAAACTAACAGGGAGTGAACTAGGATCTTTCTTCCGGTTAATACGACAGGACTGTTGTGCTAGCATTGAAATTCACTACGTTGGCACCTTCCCCATTCGAGAATGGTGAAGGAATTAACGCTTAAGACGTTAATTATGGGATATCTTAAGGACGGAGTAATTGCGGGTAAAAGAGGGTTTGTCGAAAGACGAAAAGAAGGGAGGGCACTGTTATCAGTGAAACTATGAATAGTATCTGAAGTTAGAGAAGACTATCGATAGCTGTTAGTAGACTCTTCGCACTGATAGATATATAGAAGGAATAGCGTGGATAATAGTACCCAACTATTATCTGGTGAAAGGAAGCCATCCATGACTATCAAAATCCAATCAAAAGGGCAGGAAGAAGATCATAAGATAGTATCTTGGTAAGATCTTGATTCCAGGGTATATTAGTTGTCTTGAGATATCGAGAGTGACCACATGAATTTCTCCATTCCATCCTTGATCTGTGTCGAAAGGTGGGTTAGGTCAGCGATGAGGGTCTTCTGTAGAAAGAGATAGGCATACTAATCACCACTAACCGACTGGTGTTTAAGCTGTGAAGACGCTAGTCATTCATGATCCTGTTTATCACTTTCGACAACACTAACGTGATCGTAATGGAACGATAATTTCATGGCTGACTCACTTAGGATCTGGCTGAGTAAAGGTTTACTTGGATGGAATTGGGGAACACGCGTTTTTAGTACAACTGGAGAAACACCACCTGGAGCAGGATTACCGATTATCTTACTAAGATTTCACAGGCGAAAATTCAGGTTACAAATTAGTTTGTAACCTAACTGTTGTCAGGAGGTTTGTTATGTTTGGCTGAAGCTACTATTCCGAGCGTAACCTGAATATATTCCCCTTCGCGCTGTTATATTCGCAATTCCTCCAGGATCAACTTTACAGAATAAATAGAAGCAGCAGAATTATTCATCAGATCAGCGGTAATCTTCACACGCATAACCATCAGGTTCGACCACGTACATTATACTCGAATCCACCTGCAGAAATCGATATACTACTGTATCCTAAAGTGGAGGATGTGCTGGTTATATATTGAAGTAATATTTTGTTTACAGTTTTCATAATTAAAATCGCTTGATTTTAATTAAGTCATAAATATGGAATATTTATAAATTTTCTGTGTTTTAGAAAAATATCTGTTATCTTAGATTAATAATAAGAAAGTGAAGGGATCAATTGGTATATTATGTACAGGTTTCGTTTTTTTTCATATTACGGTAACCACCTCTTCCACCTATTTCTAGAGAGAGAAACAACCATATCTCAAGTGCAGACATATGCATTTCCTTGAGAATTACGCGATACTGACAACTTAAATAATTTCATATAAATCAAAGCAAAGTTCTTTAAACAACACGCCTTGCTTTGAGAGTGTATGTGAAGAAGGGGAGGGCTTAAGGAAGTCCAGAGATTTAATTCAGAATGGGAGAATTTGGGATGGGCCTGAAAAAAATTGACGCATATCAATGTCTCTCTCTCTATGTGTGTGTGTATATATATATATATACATACACACACACATACATATATACATACATATATATATATATACACACATACATATATAAACAGATGTGTCTCTTTGTGTATAAATGTCATTATCAGTCATTGTCGATCCATTGTTGATTGAAGGCCTTTCCAAGATTACTCCAAAACTGTCTGTCCATGGCTCTCCTTTCCCTTGTCACTTCTGCAAATCTGATGAAATCATAAATCCACCATGATTTAGGTCGGATTCGTTTTCCCTCAAGTGGAATCCAATCTAGTACTACTTTTGTCCATCGTTGTTCTTGTCTTCGAGCAATATGCCCAGTCTATTGTCTCTCCAGATGTTTCACTATTCTTATGATTTCAGAGACTTTGGTTAATTTCTTATCCACGTATTCCTTATGTAATCTAGTCTTGTCATACCAAGCATACTTCTTTCATGCTAAATTGTGTTGTTCTTAATTTCCTTTGCATTGTGTCCATGTTTCACACCCATATGTCAATATAGGAAGAATACATTGGTTAAAAACTTTTCTCTTCAGTTATAATGGTAGATGGCTTTTGAATATTTGAATGTAATTTTCCAAATGCTTTCCACCCAAGCATCACGAGTCCTTTAATTTGATCATGATACCTGTTGTCCTAAGTATATGTAATGGTCTAATTTTTAATTCCCTCATTATTGATTTTTATTATTTCTGGTTGGATATACCTATTGAACCTAACATGCGTCTTCTTTAGAGTTTATCTGCAGGACCGCTATTTTGCTAACAATTTGTAGTTCATGCATACTAGTCTGTAATTCATGCGCAGTTGAAGTATAGATAACTATGCCATCTGCAAAGCATAAATGGCTTAAAATTCTTCTATTTATTTTCAGACCTTTACATTCCCAAATAAGAAGTTTGAATATTTCTTTGTATATATACAAAGAGACATTTCTCTTTGTGTGTGTGTGTGTGTGTGTGTGTGTGTGTGTGTATATATATAGAGAGAGAGAGAGAGACATGGCTGTTTGTATATCGGTCAGTGAAATATTTAAGTAACAAAAAGTGTGGTGAAAATGAATATAAAAAGACGATCAATATCTATAAGATCCTCAGAGAATATTTGTTTTTAACCTAGAAAACGTTACGTATAAAATACTAAAGACATGAAGGCAGATTACATATCTTTGGACAGCTGATACAAAATTCTTTCACTGATGTTATAACAATGAAAGATCATCCTATTTAAAATAAATCGCGGTAAATCTGCAGGTGAAAGTGGGATAATCTTCCATAGAATGGAATTCAAATATAGCTATGCCATATTTGCAAATTGTGATAAATCTAAACTTGCTCATTGTGGTATCCCTTTATTGAATACTTGAAGAAATTGAAAATATTATTACAATGCCAAAATGGATACTCTACAATTGATGCAGCTTTTTATTTAAAATAACCTATAGACAAAATTAATTTAGAAACTTATCTTTTGTTTATACATTATGAAAACCTTTCACAAATTAAAAACGAAAATATTATTTGTTCTTTGTTTTAAGTCAAACATTATATTTTACTACATGCAACGATAATAAAATATGTATGAAAACAATCTCTAAACGATAGAGTAAAAATGGATGTAATCTGTCTCAAACTGTTTATTAATATAAATATTAAAAAGCTGAACAGCTTTTTAATATTTATATTAATATAAAATACATTATAATATAAATAATATAAAATTATAATTATATTATTAAAATTATATTATATTATTATAATATAATATAAAATTTATATAATACATAATATAAATCCATATCTGGATTATGTTTCCATACATAATCCAGATACTGAACTTTTTCGAAATAACAAAATGTTGTCAATACGCTGTTATTTTTAAATGATCAGATAAGGAACACAGTTTGGAAAGGCAATATATATAATCTAAACATTATACTAAAACTGTTTCAAATGAAATTATCAATAGAAAATCTAAGACAATGCAATTTTGTGTGGAAAAATTCGAGTTAGAATTAAAACTGTGATTAATAGTAGAACAGATAAATACTTTACTTTCAATTATCTTGGATGTGGAATATGGAATATCATATGAAGAAGAAATAGACAAAAAATAGAAACTTCAAATTTTTTACAAATTACAGGCTTGATAAATAGAACAGCGAATCCGAATATTGTACAGAAACACACGCTTGAAAATATACCGTACGCACTAATTATGACTCCGAGAATTGAGATAAAAATAAAAACAAGTGAAATGAGATCCAGAACTGCAAAATACACATTATTAGACAAAAAACATGAACGAAGATATCTTAAAATAATTAAACATAAAATCAATAGAAGAAAAACTAACATAATTGGATAGAATTTGTAAACTGAATGGTCAATATCCGATATCCTAAGCAATTAATAAAAAATAAACGTGTGTGTGTGTGTGTGTGTGTGTATATATATATATATATATATATATATATACACACACATACATACACACACACACAGACAAAACATAACCGCCTGGTGCTATTCAGTTATAGTTTCCAAAGTCGTGGACACTTGTCCAATTATGAACCGGAAGTACCAGTGATGATTATGAGAGCAAACGCCGCCTTCTTTTTAGATAAATCCTTCCTGTGAAAACATGTAAATCTATAGCGCTTTAAAGGCTCGTGAGCGCACTAAGCTTTAAATAATCTGGAAATTGAACTGTAGATAACGAGCTTTGTTCATTCTCGCTTCTTCCGATAAAGAGAGCCATGATGTTTATCATTTGCCACATTAGGATTCGAACCTGAACGAAATCCGATTTCATGTAGCTATAAGAGAAACTGGCTGGAGTAATTTTCACCTTTTCTTTCAAGATTTGTAATATGGTGTAATAGAAGATGCTTCGTTTACTTAAGAGAATGGAAATCGTATTACTGGTGAGAAATCATCCTTTAATCATTTTAATCCACGCTAATATCAGAAGAATTTATCCTGTCATACAGGTAAGAAATCTTTTTATCTGTTAGCCGTACTGAATTATGATTGTATTAATCGCATGATTAATGATCTGATTACATATTTGCACTAAAGGATCAATATCTCAATGGTGTTATTTACGGTTTCATAATACATCTTAAATTATTCTCAAAATTAAAAGAAGTACAACAGTTCCTTTCTGCTCAGTACACATTCCAAAAGAGTAAAACAGTTCAACAGAAATTGAGTCTTTATATACTTGGTTTAATCCTTTATCCAAGTGTAAGCAAACGAAATGTACGCTTGAAGTCCTTTCAGGACTGTGGCAACTCGTGGTAAAGAGTGTGACACCTTTGGCAACTCGTATAGGTACATATGACTTCTCCATTACTTCCACCTTAGTATCACCACCTCTGGGTCTGGCTCCCACTGAAGAAACCTCAATAAAGATCGAAACCAGTCTGGGTAGTGATCCTTCCCTTAATGCAAAGATGTGCTTTGCAATATGGGATACTAAGGCAAGTGATGAGAACTTATACCACCTCTACCACGAGTTGCCCCAGTCCTGAAAGTACTTCAGACGCAAATTTAGTTTGCTTACACTTGGATAAAGGATAAAACCAAATATATAATTGGTAGCATAGCCAAGTGAAAAAACGTCCACAGAAATTGTGTCATTTATAACCTCAACAACTTTCCTATTTTTTAAAACAAAAATGGATTGCTATCCAAATATTGTTCAAACTCACGACCAGCAAAAATACCGTTAAACTTTAAATCTTACTACTTTCTTGCAGGTCATTTAAAAAATCTATTTTTTTTTATAAAAATACATCTTTAGTGCTCTCGAATTTCTTATGTATCGTGACGTCATATAGTGTCGATATGCATAATACTCTTTATGAAAGCAGAGCCTGCTGTTGCCATGGAAACTTGGAAGTATAACCCTCGTAGGTTCTTCTTAAACAAACAGAAATATTTTATTATATATAGACAATGTTTGTCCTTTATTTTATCACTGATGCATTCGAAAGAGTTTATTAATAATGCATTCAAACAAACGCTATAAACACCAGGAATTTCCCATTTTAAAACCAGCATTTTTAATATATGAATCATCCGTTAGTAGAATAACTGATCGTGACGTTGACAGCAGAGCATTTTATTCTTGGTTGAAAGCTGAAATGGGGCATTGAGATCGTAAAAATACATTACTGAGGGCAAGCAGTGCGCTTCAGGATGGAGAACTAAAATCCAAGAAATTGAATATGGATTTTTAAAGATTACAGAATATTTCAAACTCCCTCTAAGTATTTCACTCCGACTTGACTGGAAGTTAAAAAAATGAATAGGAATGAAGATGCAACAGGAATTGTTTTATAAGTTGGTTTCAAACAGTAGAGTGAGGGGGACACGTGGTTTCCCCCTGGGAATAAAGTGATAAGAGAAGGCGAGTCGGAAATGCCAGAATTGGGAATAATAAAAGAATCAGCTGACCCAAGGCAACATTGCACGAGCCAAGATTCATTACACACCTAAGTATCGTGTACAACCGAAGAAATGCCGTCTCCGTACACTTCCTGAATGGAGAATTGAATTGTCCGTTGCGTCCAGATGAAATGTTTTCGAGCACGAGAAGGCCCTTGAGTATAACGCCATCCAGGACCGGGAGCTATTAAGCAATACGAAGGCTGCAGCCCTTTGGACTAAGAAATGCAATGCATAGATAGATAGAAACAGCCCTTTCTCTTTTCACTATATATGCAAATGCATCAAGTAAATTAATAGTGACGAATTACTGAGGGTAGATAAAGGTTCTTTCTTTTGTGGCTAAGATAATAGCTACGAAATGTTTGCGCAAATGAAATAAAAGGTTTATCTCCCTTTTTTCAAACTAACTTTTACTCATAATTATGTTATCTGCCTTATAATCATTGGGAACGTGTGAAGATTGCAACTCTATAAAGTAACAATTGTTAATATCAGTTTGTCTTCCAACAATGACTAATTAATCATGTACGCACGTGCATAACGTAATGTTCCTCAAATGCGTGCCACAAAATTCAACATGGTAGAGGATGTCAACAATTAAATAATGCCAGAAAGTATTATTTAAAAGAAATTATTGGGACAAGTGTCTAATTACGTGGACAAAATCACTAATATAGAATGAATAATTGATCCGCAGTTAGTCAACGCCCAAGTAATTGTGAGTAGCAATTATTTTAACTTCATCTTAAGAAACTGCAGTTGTTCAAGCGATACTTCTTTCCATTCAATACATGCTAGCAGACTCAAATATCAGCATACACTGCACTGATATGTTTTAAAAAGAACTAGCATAATTAATCTAGAATTCATAGTTTTTTTACCTCGCTCAGAGGAGTTTTCGTTGTTATCATAGGCTGCATTCGTTCTGCTATGTAGGAATTTATAAAATATCGGATTAAGTTAACACCCGCTGTAAAGAGAGTCATTATACATAGATTTAACTACATGAGAATATTAATAAAAACTACTTTGCTATTTCACAAATTTGTTACGATTTGTAGATTATTCTCCTACTTTTTTTCTTATTTGTGTGTTCCCCAAACTTATTTTCTGATCCTTTTACAATATATGATTTAAGATACGTCACATGAAGTTTACTGAGTGATTTCTGGGCAAATGTTGCTAACCAAATCCTTCTGAATGGCAGTTAAGTTAGGTGTGTCTCAAAACGCCCCTCTTTTTACAAATCCCTCCAAAACGTTATCCCAATCCATGAAAAATCCATTTTGAACTGCCCAGATAGTCTTTCACCTTAGAAATGATTTTATTTGCTTCGTAGACAGCTCATATATCTACATGATGATGATGAGAATAGTCCCGAAATCATGTTGATGCACTCCAGCTAAGATCATGTTCAATAAACTTTCTTGCAAAGTGAGAAAATTTTCGCTGTAGAAGTAAATGAACTGTGTTTGGAAATTTTTAATCAACTGTGATGCACTAATTTTGATTATAACGCAGTTCTTTTCACAATTCTGTAGAAAGAGGTCAAGTGTTGTATCCGATTCCATTGCGGTAAGTCGTAAATCATGAGCTTGATGAAGTTACACGAAATAATAGATTTTAAGTGGCTAACGAACTGTTGGTGGAGCTCGTTTATACTCTTCACAGATAACCGCATTAAGGCTACAATGGATGGATGACCGTCTATTACAGAATTACTTGAATCATTCAAAATGTCCAATGTTTACTTAAAGGGAATGTTACAAGTTACAACATTAACAGGGTTAGGTCATTATTATTAAGAGTAAACTCTATTTCGGTTTCAAAGAGGTATAATTAATGAGGAAAACTTGCATTAACGTTACATAACTTACGAGTTCAACATCCTGACTAACAGAACCTTGATAAATAATTGGGTGTAATAATGCTACAGGTAGCTAAGAGCGCTACAGTGGAAACAGAGTAATAAGTGTTCAGTGTCTAGAAGACTTAGTTGGGTCAGTTTATAGTGTCTGATTGATACTTAGCTGTTTGTTGAAGATATATACGGGAAAATGGAGAATTACAGTCAGGAAAAGTGGGATGTCATTGTTGGAAATCTGTAGAGATGAGGTTACACCAACCAATCTCTAGTACAATCGATGAAAGAAATTAAATTACAGCAGTGTCAGTCACTGCAGAAAAAAAAAGACTGTCTAGAAAGATAATATAGACACTCCACAAACAGAACTGGCAACACCCAAGAAATCTATTAAAGAAAGTCCTGCTCTACGTTTTCTTCGCTTATTCCGAGACAAAGTTTAAAAATTTAGAGACAGAAAACATTGCAATGTAGTGGCACGAGTAGTTCATTCGATTTTTCTTCCTTATCAACCAATACGATGAGGATATACAGGAATTTCTTCAAGAACTTTGCTTCTTTCTTGTAACTCACGTCCCCTGTTATTGTTCAAGAAAAACACTCGACTTCTTTTACATCCAACTGGGCATCGCTCCTCGATGTTTTCTTCCTCTTTCTTTAGACTACTTTTATTATATTCACTGAAAAATTTCTTCTTAGACAACGGCTTAAAAAGCTAAGGCATGTGCGGGTTTATAGCATTCTCTGTTTCTCTTTCCTGTGCTACTCAACATATGACTATTTAATGCTAATATTCTGTGCATGTTTTTGAATGTTGATATCGATCTTGCCCTCTTGGAATAACTATACGAGCTTCTTATAGTTATGCTAAGGTTTAGTGATATTAGGTTACTCTAACTATATAGTAAAAGTGCACATTCTAGAATTTCATTATGCTAATACTTCCTCACGTACCCATTGCATTCGTTTTGTCTGTACGCCTACAGTACATTCTCTCTAGATGTAAATTTGTATTTCGAATCGCTGTTATTAAAATATGACGTGTCATCTACATTTTATTTTGCAAAATTATATATTAATAATTACTTTTCCTTATAGTATTCAGTCAAAAAACCTTTCTATTCCATTGTTATTACAACAATATGCGGAGTGTAATACAGAATGACGTCATTCAAGAATGCGTCTTGGCAACAGAGAAGTAGCATCGTCTAACAATAACTCATTATAGCGGCAAGAATGTTTAAATGGAAAATATTCTCTAAAGTAAATTCTAGAATAGGCCTATAAAAGTCTTCGTTTAAAAAAAAAAAAACGAATTCTCGCAGTTTTTGATTTTTTTATGCTTTATTATGCTCATCTTTAAATAGTCGGCTATATTTAAAAAAATCAGTAAAATATATAGCAGACAATACGTGTAGAATATTCCCTTATTTACATATGGACGTACCGCCTTAACATTCCTTGGAAAAGGGAGGGAAAAACCTTCGAAAAATGTTAACCCACAGCAGGTTTCGAACCCAGACCTCGGAAAAGTCGTTACGAAAAATACTATTGAGACCATCTTCGCTCTGGTGTGATTACCGTCACCATTTCAGGCAGATGGCGAACTCCATCAGATCTAGAAGTAAAAAGGAAGAACATTTTTAATCTGTTGTCATACGAAATAGGAAAGATAGCATAGAGGAGTTTCCGACGTCTCGCGATAAGGCCCACCTTTAACTGCGCCTGATATCTCACTCTCCGTTCTCAGACGTGGAACGAGATTCTCCTGCGGACTCCACTTCGCAAAGAGCAGTCGAACAACAGGCAGTCGTAGGAAAAAGCCGGGAAACATCACTTTAGAAACTAGTTTGAAAGAAATTCCGTGGATATGACTGGCGAGTGAAAGCGTGCCCTACTTGGCAATGACTAAAATACCCATAGCAATGAGAAGGGGGTGGCTGTCAGTGTGCACGAGAGTGCGTGCTAAAAGGAGAACTGAAGTGATACATGGCTACAGAAAGGAGATAGAGGATGTTAGGGAAGGGCGATAAAGATAAAACTTGCGTTTCACAACCTTTCGTCTGAGACGCTTTCTTTTATTTCGCGTGCATTTTCAAAGGATGGGTGTCATCAGTGTCTGCTGCGTTACACATTCGAACACGTAAAGCAGGCATCCACGTTAAAATATTGAATTCTGACAGCGCATATCACTGCGACAGGCTTGCCTGCCTTGATGCGGTATTATTTAGCAGGGAGAGTTACACTCCGGACTTTTGTATCGTATATCTGTGTGTATCTAAGATATTTTTGTCTTTGTCCCCATAGAAATGTTAATGTTCTTTAGTTTATTCAATTAATCAAAATCCAAACCGTATTTGGCATTTGGTATAATGCTGCTGGGCAAAACAATAAGAAGAATAGCAGCCTAAAATTTAAACTAATATTTCACATCAGTAATTTTTTCCAACAATGGAAGCAGACGCTTTTAGTAGCGTGACAATGGATAACAGTTGTACGATTTCAACAATGCCTGTATAACTAAACGGACTGTCAATTTGAATAATGTATAGTATTAAAGCATTAAATATTTATTTTAATGGCAAGCATTTTGTGGTCTTCAAACAAACAATTTCATAACATTCTGACTGCAGTACTATTTAAATCCAGGAAAACTACATCTGAAGAATCCATTCTTCTTAATTTCATACCAAACTGGCTGAAAGATATTTACCGTGTGATTTGTTTGTTTACCTATGTGCCTAATCAAAATCTCCCCTTTGGCTCATTAAGACCGTTACTCCGAGACCTTTCCAACTTGCGATAAGACTTCAAGTTTATTTAACACCGATAGTAGCAAATCTGATTATTAATGATAGCGACTGAAACTAATCTCCTCTAATAAATCAGACGGCGCTTCCGATTTCACACGTCTCAGGAAACTAATGAATCGCATAATCGGCATGTTCTACCTACGATTACAGTACGAGTCTTAATAGCCGACAAGCACCAACAGTTGCAAAAGTCGATTTCGGTTGAATCATCTAAGGAGCGTTGGAAATAAGCGAAAAGAATTCCCATAGAAAGTGATTACTTTTCCTGGTTTCTCTACAATCATTTCTAATGTAAGGATACCATGTGTTAAACTCAACTCAAAACTAAATCATGAGTTACTATTGAGGCGTAGCGATGGTTGCTATCGCTGTTCGGTTTTTCGTCTTTTAACATTGGCGGGAGAGGATTAAACATAAACAAAAGGCGATCGCATATCTAGCTAATTTCGCGGGCAATAATGGCTGCACTCAGAAGCACCGATGTAGGGCAGACAGCTTTATTGATCTTCATCAGTACCATGCTCAATTACATCTCATGACGGCTGCAAGCACGTCAGACCAATTTCAGTTGGCGAATGGTTGACGTTTGTGTCAGATCCATTATGACCCAACTTTGTTGTTTGATCATCGTGTGCATTCAGCTCTGCCAAATGAAGAAAATAATCCTTAATCATGTACGAGCCACTCTGCTTAGGTGGCTCGTACATGATTGCAATAAAACCAAGTTTTATTGCAATCTTTTTTTCTTTTTACAAAGATCTATCCATAAAGCTACATGCATGTAAGAAAAAAAAAATATATATATATATATATTTGCCCACCCATAATAATTATATATGCTTACCAGGCGGAATTCATTTATGTATAAACATTTTTTAGGGGGGGGGGGAGATGGACTGAGTCCTTGACTCTTTATCCCTTCAAATTGAAGAAAATGTGCATGGATGGGGTGTTATTTAGCTATTAGCTCTGGTCACGAGTGGGTAATGGCAATAGCCGAGCCTCAGTAAAAACTTCATTTGGATACAGCATTGCCATCCGTTACCCTGGTATTTACAAATAGCCTCATGTAGGGTGACCACCCAGCAAAAATGTTTAGTACCAACTGATGCAGGAAAAAGGCACTAGACATGAAAAAAAGTACTACCTTTTTATTTGCTTTCATTTTACTATATTTAGGGCATTTTACGATATTACTACCTTATTATCATAGATGAACTGAATGTAAAACCTCTAAATTAACACATGTAAGATAAACATGAAAAGAAAAAAAAAAGTCAAACTCTCCCCACTGTAGTCATGAGTCCAAGAGCTACAGTTATCATTCATCATAACAGAAGTCCCAATTGTAACTCTAGCACTTCACATGTGTATTAATTTACCATATGATGTTTAGTCTCATTTTAGTGTTTAACATAATGTAATATTAAATTTTCAGTTATTTAATATGATATATACGGGGGTTCCCACTCACAGTAAAAACACTGGAAGTATTTATTCATTATTTTAAACAGATTTTGCTAAATTAATTAACTCTTCAGAAATAGTAAAGTCTGTAGCTAATGAAGGTTTCATTTTTTCTTTTGTCAAAAGGAGTTCCATTTATCAAGAGAGTTTGTAGTTGATTTCTTATTTTATTCTTATTTATTGTCACTGCTGAAAATATTCTTTCAGTTGCTGCTGATGAATGAGAGAGGCACAATACAGCTTTACCTAATGTTGTTAAATTAGGAATCATTTGTTCTCCTACAACATTTTTCATTTCAAAACCATTATTCCAAAAAACCATGAATTCTTGACCTTTTTTTCAATGCTTTTACAGTCTTCAATAGTTGCCATTCTCTATCAAGCCCTTCATAACGCCCCTAGGTATACATTTTCTATGTTTAAAAACTGACTATTGTGGGCTGTATTTATCTTTTCAGTGGGGTCCAAATTACGCTGCGCATCAATAAAAAGTGGTTATTCGTATTAAAATATTTAATTTTTCCACTTGTTTTTCATTGTTGTAATAATCTTATAATGCGCGAGAAGTGTTTGAATAGCGAAGAATATAGTTTCATTGACTAATGCCAGTCGGATTGCGAGTATGGGATCGGGAAGGAAGAGAAGGTTAGCGAACAGTGAGGGGGGGGGGGGAGAAATCATGCTTGTATCACTAAATGTGATAGATGGGGAGGTGGAAGAAGAGAAAAATATTAAACTCATATGTATAAATATATTAAACCCTAGTCTCATGTATAAACATTTTTGTGTACATAAAAATATATAAAATTTCATAATAAAGTGTAAAAGGTGTGACTGAAAATCTCAATATGTACTTTAAATTTAAAGTATTTATGAATTATTTTAAGTAATTTAATAAACATATAACTTATTTTATATATACATTTTATAAAACAATATGGTAATCTTCTTTCCTCCTTAAGGTGATTCCATTGCTCATTAATAGTGTACTTATTACTCTAGTAGAGAGCGTGACAGGATTATTAGCTACGATTGATGTGTGTTTTTTCTCCTTCCAGAAGTGAAAGATTACGTGTCATCATCGTTCGGGCGTTAATGAGAGTTATTTACATTAACATACTTTTGACGAACCAGTGCGTGAAGGGAGCAAGAGTGGATTGGTATTTAAGGGAACAATAAATACGCACACTATTATTGACCGGTCTGTGGTTAAAGCTACATGGAAAAGCATTTTAAATCCAAATAAAGTTTCTCTTGACCACATCTTATATTAGATCAGACACAAAACAGAAAGATTACTCATTATCTTTGTTGCGGGGTGAGGTTTTCTATTCTCGTTTGATATTATTTTTGATTGATTGTTTCGATGAGGTAAGAGTGTACAACGTTAACGTATAGTTCTTCTCAAGGGGAAGAATGCACAGTGTTCCACTTTGGTTACGGTTCAGTGTTTACAGTTACCATATGTCTTCCCCCCCCCCAAACCGAATAAATAAGCTAAGTGGAAGTTAATTAACATCCCTGATAATTTACCTACAAAACACACCTTTGGTTCCTGAAATTATTATTCCATTCTTTTGACACTGATCGGATTTTAAGCTCGCACGGGCACAAATCAGAGACTTTCAAATGAACTTGTGCTAATAACGAACTTCAAGAAGTAGGACTGCAACTGTCTCACAAAGTCTAAGCCACCTTATCGGTTTTATTAAAGACGAATGTTATGACCACCGCTTTGAGAGCGAACAGATAGAAGCAGAGATATTGATACTAAGGTGCTTAAAGATCACATGGCCGAGTGGTTGGCATACCCGCTATCTAAGCATGCTACAGGTTCGAAACCCACCTTGAACATGGATGTTTGTGATTGCCTTTAAGTAGGAATCTTCTCCCGTTTATCGAAAGCCTGAGATAGATAGATAACATGTATGAAGAAATAGACTGGTGTATAAAGGAAGTCGGAGGCAAGAAAGATCAAGTTATTTGTGCTATGGGTGACTGGAACGCAAAAGTTGGATCAGAGAGAACATCTACACACGTGGGTCCATTTGGACTTGAAATTCGGAATGTGAGAGGAAAAAATCGGATTGATTTCTGTAACAAGCACAGTCTCATCATAACTAACGCTTATTTTGAGCAAAAATCAACAGCAAGATACACAAGAGAAAGTCCGGATGGAAGATACAAAAATCAATTAGACTATATTGTGGTCAGTAAACGTTACTTCAATGGAATACGGAACTCAAGGCGATGCCAACTGCTGACTGTGAATCTGATCATAGACTGGTCATAATGAAGATGAATATTCGCCTGAAAACAATAAAATTTAAAAGACGTCAACCCCTAAAACTGGATCTACAAATGGTACAAAATCCAATAGTAAAATCAAAATTTAATGAAAATAAACGAAAATGAACCCTCTAAATGGAATAGACTACAAGCGGCTATCATAACATCTGCTAAAAACCACACCAATAAATAAACAAGAAGAAAGAAAGAAAAAAAAACGATGGATAACTCAAGAGCTAATCACCTTATTGATGAAAGAAGAACATGGAAAAGAGGAGGAAATGAAGAAGAAAGGTTAAGATATAAAACGTTGGATAAAAGAATCAAAGAGTTATGTAAAAGATTGAAAGAAAACTGGATAAATAGGCAATGCACCGAGATAGAAGAATTACAGAATAGGAACAAAACCAGAGAATCATTCCTGAAAGTGAAAGAACTTAATGGAAAAGCAAAACGCACACAGTCTAATAACATCAAGGACAAAGATGGACACATACTCATTGATAAGAAAAAGATAAATGGAAGATAGGTGGAGTACTAATCAGATCTCTATGATGCTGATAATGGTAACATGTTAGATGATTCACGACACTTTAAGTTAAGCGTAACAACAGATACCACTCTACCCACAAGAAAGGAGGTAGAACACGCAATCAACAATCTTCCTAATAATAAATCCCCTGATGATATTCCGGCTGAGCTGCTGAAAGCTGTGACTGGCAATAATAACAACTGTTTAGTGGAATCCACTCAGAAAATCTATAAAACAATAGAATTACCTGAAGTTTTTACAACATTTATCTGCTTACCAATTCCAAAGAAAAATAATGCGCAAAATTGTGAGGATTACAGAAATATGAGCCTAATATCCCATGCAGCTAAAATTATTTTAACCATTGTTAAGAAACAAATTGAAAGAGCCTTAATAGGTGAATTGATTGAACATCAAAAAACAAAGGCTTCAGAAGAGGAATGGGAACCATTAATGCTCTCCTGAACTAAAAATACTAATAGAAAGATCACATGAAAGAAATAGGAACATTTACATATGCTTCATAGACTTTCAGAAGGTCTTTGACCAAGTAAAACATAATAAAATGCTCAATATATATTAGAAATATTAGACATAGAAGATCACGTAATTAAGATTATAAAAATGATTACACCAAACAAAAAATGCAGCTGTTTAACTCTGAGACTTCTGAAGTGAAAATAAAAAGAGGAGTTAGACAAGGTTGTATCCTTTCACCAAATCTATTTAATCTCTATAGTGAGACAGTGACGAGAAGATTAAAAAACAAAAAACAGGAATTAGTATCAATGGTATAAAATATAACAATCTTAGATATGCTGATGATACCATTCTAATAGCAAAAACCAGAAACAAATTAATCAAATTACTGCAGCTACTAATTGAAGGTAAAGAATTTGGATTAGATATTAATTAAACCAATTTAATATTTATTTTAACCATATTTATGAAAATCTCAAAAGAAAGCAGATCCGAGCCAGAAATATTCATAAACAATATGAAAATTGAACATACATCAGAATACAAATATTTAGGCACCTACTTTACTGCAGATGGAAAGCAAGATAAAGAAATAAAAATAAGAACAGCCATAGCTAAAGATGCCTTCTCAAAAATAAAGATCTGCTCAGAAGTTCTGTGAGTATCGAGACAAAGAAAAGAATGATAAGAACTTTGGTGTGGCCAGTTTTCACATGTGGAAGTGAGACCTGGATATTCAAGAAGAGAGTAAGGCAACAGATAATGGCCTTTGAAATGTGGTGCTATAGGAGAGCTCTGAAAATCCCATGGACAGAACATGTGACAAATACAGATGTCTTACAGAGAATGAGAACACAGAGATCTTTATTACAGGAGGAAATGATCCAGAGAAAGATGAGCATGTACTGAGAAGTTCAGCAGGACAGAGGATACTAACAGTTTTAGAAGGAAAAATTATGGAAAACGGATCAAGAGGCAAAAGACGAAGGACATGGCTTGAAGATATAAGATCATGGACAGGATCACATGGCTATGCAGAAACAAAAAGGAAAGCCACCAACAGACCGAACTCGAAGGACATGGTGCTGCACCTTCTCATTGAGGAAGCTTCATGAAGAAGAGATAGGTTGAAAAAGTTCCATTATGTAAATCTACCCTATATATTTAAAATGATAAGCCTTTTTATGTCACGTTTTTTGAAACGTTTTGAAACTCAGAGGCTACCCTGAGTGTCGAGTCTTCAAAATTCGAGTCATCAGAATTCAAGGAGAACCGGCCTACCAGTCCAGAACTCGGGGGGGGGGAGTATGCCCCTCGTATAATAATAAAAACTAACCCCGCACATGATACTGCTGAACTATTACTTTGCAACTTTCATCTGTGGGAGGTACATCATCAGTTGATTTTATAAGCATAATTCTGTACTGAAATCTCATAAATGAAAGATATTCAGGATCGGATTTTTAAGTGCTTTTTTATCTCTCCTGAGATTAAAATCATACATTTATTTTATGAAATAACATTTAATTTCCCAACTGTACATTACGCAGTTTCGTATCAATGTTTACATCGTTTAATATTTATTGCGCAATAGGTTTTCGTAAGAAGTTGAAAACTTCTTACGAAATCCTCTTCCCAGTGAGAACAGCTGTTTGTGTTATACCGTGTATTATTTTCATGAATTTATTAGCTTGTATACCACATGATAGAAGAGCTTGCTTAGGAGAAAATATTACAATTTTAAATTCCAGTTTGGATGAGCACACACTGACTATGCAATATTCCTTGAGGGTGAGGGAAAGTAGTAAATAAATCTGCCTTTCACTAGTAAAGCGTTTATAACCAACTTCGAAATGAAGACAAAACACGTTTTTCTTTACAAGCAACAAAAGTTATCATTTTGACGGAGTCAGAGGGAAGACGAATAACTAATCAAAACATTTTTTTTTTTCTAGCGTCATCGCCCAAGATCTGATGAAGACGTGTTTTGCACTTGGACAAATATGAACATAGGAAGTGCCATTTAAGGAATAAAATTGCCTTGGGAACAAATGAGAGTAATTTATTTGATAGTGAACATTCTTTACATATGCAAACGAAGGTTGTAGATTAATCAGTTAGGACACGAAATATCTGAACTTGGTATTATCGAATTCGAGGATGTTTTAAAATTAAAGTATGAACAGCTCTGTTTACAGAGGCAAGATTCTTTGAGGGTATACCATCCTCATCATCGGAGCATCTTCCATTTTGTAGATGTGATTTTTATTTCAGTAAAAGAAATATCACACGAGTACAGGCTTTAACAGCGTCCTAATGATTTGAGTACATCAATTTTTATTATTATTTTGGGTGAAAAATGAAACATCTTATTGTCGTATTCGAGGTTATATATTCAAAGGTTATAGAAAAAGTCTGCCCCTGAGAGGAGAGGCTACGTGTTTGTTTGCTTCGTCTATGCGGTCGAAATGTGTGCAAGCGAATGAAGAAATTGTAAGAAATAGAGTGGAATATTCTTAACGTTCCTTAAATAAAGCTGAGAGCTATGAAACCGTAGCGAGAAGTCTATTGAATGTCGCGGAGCTCCGTCAATAAATCATTCGCGAATCTTCACAGCCCTTAAGCAACCAAATAGGTCGTGAGTAATAGACACCATGTATACATGTTTATTAAACCTTGTAATCTCATTCTGGTGCAGCGAGTTGATAAACTAGACGCTGCAAGCTGCATTTGGAATAAGCCTCATTCTGCGAGAGGGAATTTGCTTCCGAACATGCATTCGCCTCAAGTAGGAGGGGGGGGGGGAAGAAGCAAAGTATTATAAAGCAGATTAGACGTCTCTTCCCAGCATGTAGATAAAGAGATTTCAATGTATTTTGCGGTCTTAGGCTTGCCTCAAATTTGACTGACGTATGGCGAAAAGATATGTAAACAGATAGCCCATTGTTGCCGAGTAACTTACATAAATGGTATATTGACATTTTATAGCTTTAGAAGCCACCTTTATTCTTTAATGCATACACTTGATAACAATGCATTTTTGTTACTATTCGCTTCCTGAATGGATATAATTATTCAGATTATTTAAAATTATGACAAAAATCGTATTGGCAAATCAATTTAAAGCATTGATTTGCAAATATGTATATTCATAAAAAACGTATACGCATACTACATGTTCATCCCCGTAGGACATTAAGATTACTATCGTAGGTAAGAGAAGCTAAAGATGAGATCAAAGAAGAAATTTTTCAAGCTACTACAAGCCGCCAATAAGGAGTGTGGTGTACTCACATCGAGAGATTAAATTCATCGTTTGTCCGGATAGCAAATATGCTAACCACTCAACCAACCATTTTAGATGGCACTTCGATCAGTAGATTTTCCCTCTCAATATTTTTCAAAATTTGTCTCAGACAAAATTTACGTTGAAAGAATTGAACAGCAAAGATTTCTACCTTGAATGCAACTGACGTAACTAGTCAATAAAGCGAGAAGAAAACCTCCTTCTTGACTTATGGATTACATTCAAATACGTTCATCTCGACATTTTATGTGGAATCTTCATAAGATAGTTTTTGCAAAATTAAAGATGCCAAGAAATTATATTCTTGGTTTCATCCTTTATCCAAGTGTAAGCAAACAAAGTTTGCGCGTGAAGTAACTTCACGAATGAGCTACTTGCACATAGAGGCTAATCACTTCACACCAATTTCCTTAGCACCCTCTATATAGAAGTGGCCCAGTAATGAAGCTACTTAACGCGGAAACTTCGTTTGTTCAACTTGGATGAAGGATGAAACCAAGAATATAATTTCTCGGCATCTTTAATTTATAGTATAACCAAATAGATAAAAAAATCAACATCTATAATCCAGAGCATTTTAGTAATCAGGTGTGACACCTTTTTTATTTTTATTTTTGCATTATTTGAACCTTGGTATCACTTCTGGGTCTGGTTCCCATTGATGGTAGCCGGCTTCAGGGGAAGTAGAAAAGTTCTGCATTTAGTTGGTTTTGCTTGTCGGGAGTGATGAGTTGAGTAGTGATCCTTTAGGACAGTGTTTCTCAACGTGGGGCATACGCCCCACGGGGGGGGGGATTAGAAAATGGTGTTGCATTCGTCACCTCATCACCGATATAGTCACAAAATCACCAGTCGACGATAAATTGTCGATGTTGCAACCTGATTTTCCGAGGAAAAAAAAAGCTGACATCACTAGTACAGCAGTCAACATAAATGCACTATCAAGAAGAACTCTCAGAAAAGCAAACTGATGAGCGCATTAGAAACTTATTCAACATAAAAGAACAATGGCATGGTTTCTGACGAGACAGAAACGAAATACCGAAATTCAACTAGTTTTGAAAAAAAAAAAAAAAAAAAACTTGCTTTTCCCGTCGTCATATTTAGTCGGTCCGCGCGGTTAGCTTAGTGGCTTTCTGCTTCGCAACCATATGCCTGGGGAAGGAGTGTCCTCGGTTCGATTCCCGTCCACGACGTGAGGAGCTTAAGGATCTTCCTCAGCCATAGCCAAGTTAGCCGGTCTTGGGCGTGGGCAGCAGGGTTTTTTCCGCCAGTTTATCTGGGGTTTTTCATCCCGCAAGCAGGCAAACCGGCCCCGTGAACACACAGGTTACAGTCATAAATACTTACGGCAAGGAAGGCAACGGGAAACCACCTTGCTCATAATCATCTCCCTAGTATGGTAGCATATAGCAACCCCCTCCTCGTCCGTATGGCAGAAGGGAATAGATAGATAGATATTTAGTCGAATGTGGCTTTAGTGCTGTAAATGACTTGCTACTGAAAGAAGAAATTATCTGGATATCACGAACTGTGGGGATTTGAGATTGAAAATGACTAAATCAGTACCTCAAATAAAAACTCTTTGCAGCAGAGGTCAAGCTCAAGGATCGCATTAACTTGGATTTTATTTTCCCGAGTTCAGTTCGATTCATGTTTTATAATATACAAAGTGTAATATAAAATTTATATTCATTGAAGAAAGTCAAATTAAAAACAGTTTTAACGAGTAGCCCAGTCGTGAAGTTACTTTAGGAGAAAACTTGCTTTGCTTACATTTGGATAAAGGATGAAACCAAGAAAATAATTTCTTGACATCTTTAATAACCAAATGAAAAATCTTTCAACAAGATAGTTTTTCGTGTAAATATATGTCAGATGGTCTCATATAGGGGAAAGCAGGACAAACGAACAGAAACGTGCGATATTTGACTTTCTATTGGAATGACCTAGGAGCAAACTCGGCTGTTAAGAGGAATGTTTTTAAGGACTTTTGTTGAAGGTAAGTTAGCCTGTCAGATAGGGAAGTTGCGGGGTTTTTAATCTCGCAAACCACTTGAACATGACACTCATTTAAGAAAATGCTGCCTAATAAATTTCTTATTTCTTCAATTTTTAGGATTTGTTCTAATTTTTCCAAGCAATGCGTGACGTTATTTTAGGTCTGATTACATTTTCTGCAATTCAATAAGTGGTGTGTGTGGTCTGTAAAAAATTGTGAAATTAGGCAAGGTATGCATATTATAGAGCTCAGTCAGTAGAGACGAAGCCCTTTGGTCGGAAAGACCTGGGTTCGATTCCCGTCATTGACGTGAGGAACCTTTATCTGGTCTCTTTCGACGAAAGGTTATAAATGATATCAGTCAAAACTTAACTTCCCGTTCCTAGGATAAAATCGCTAAGCGAGTGCCGAGTGTTATACCACAGAGTATAAAAAGGAGTCTATACCGTGTGTAGATTTTATAGCTTAGGAAGTTATTTCCTGAATCTTGTAGGTAAACACGGTCTAGAAAAAAACGAAATAGCTTAGTTTCTTACACTGTCTTGAGATGTCTCTATTTTGAGGAGCAACGTGACTAAAGGAAACCAGATGCAACAGCCATCTGAATCGACAAAAAAGATAGCAATTCTGCGAATTGATTACTTTTTTGTCGATGAAATTAGTAAAAATAAAGATTTATCCCAGGAAAAGGTTCGCCTAGAAAAGTGAGTTTCCAAGAAAATTGGGTCTTCCCACGAACAGCAAGGATTTTTGTCCTTCAAGACGGATTAAATGTCCCAAGCACGAAGATGCGAGTACAGACACGATACAACTTTAACCACTAGCAGGATAAAGTAAGGTGTGTGTTTTTTTCTTTTTAATCTCCTAAATAGTATCCGTATGCGAAGGCATAACACAAGTGATCAGCTACCTTTTTATAAAATTATTTTCGGGTTTAAATATCATATCCGAACCATTTACATTTCAGTGTACCGAAATATATACGATCTACGAAAAGGGAATGACTGACGTGAAATAATTTCAAACATCTTATGTGCACAATTATCGGCTGACGGACAGCATTTATGTTTAGTATTTATAACTTATGAACTTGCGTTTTTGAAACGATGTCAAAATTAACTGATTTAATACCAGTAAAGTAAGATTCCAAGTTAAAAAGTACTTTTATTTCTCGCTATTGCAGCGCAGTAGAGTTCAACGGCTGCCGCACAATGCTTTTTTGCACAACCCCCTCGAACATGCACATCAGACGTACGGTCACGTGAGTGATCACGGACTCAACCTTATCGTATTCGTTGGAATATAATTATAGCCGTGTAGTTAAAACTTCTCCAGGCTGCTGTAATCAATCACGACCTCTGACAACGTCTTGATGGGTGCTAATTACGAGTTTGTGTGATCTTCGTGAAAATCTAAGTTTCCGACACGGAAATTAGAATCGTACGAACACAATGAGGCCTCTGTGGGTGTCGTGTCAGGGACCTACAAAATATCCCGAAATTAGTTAATGGTCACATCATTAACAAACTTCGGCCGAAGGAAGAAAAACACTAACGAGGAACAATTTTGTGTCAGAACAAATTTACCGAATCCGAAAACAGAAGATTGAATTTCAGTTCGGCGTCATCATCGACCTAGCATGGCCAGTGATGTTTCGGCAGTGTGCATGTATTCCAAGAAATATTTAATTAACCGTTACTTAGGAAATGGGCGTGTTGAAGCTTTCTTAAATTTATGCCCAATGAATAGCTTTCCAGTTATTAAAAAGTGTTCATTTTTAGTGCGTGAACAGAATTCCGTAGCTATCAACTAACCGCTAAAATTCTAAATTTTAAACTTATTCTACGCAGTTCCAAGAGAAACAGTGTCTAGCCCGACTTTAGTTTCCAGCATTATATTATTTAACTGTGAATATTTTACGTAAAAAGGACTATTTAAAAAAAAAGAGAAGTGAGAAATGAACTCGTGGAATTCGTATACGCATTCTTCTAAATCATTTAATATTATCCCAACATTCAACCTAGAAATGGTTTGGGTCATTTATGTGAATACGAGATTTTGTCACTAAAACAGCTCGATAAATCTTAATACACTTGAATACTAAATTCCATATTGTCACAGAGAATTACGTTTGGAATAACATCAACCATAACAGCCAAAAAATAACGAACTGAATAACGAACAGTCATGAACATCGTAATTGAATGATAACTCATGCATATTTGGTCTTAATATTAAAGCCCTTCCTTGCAGAGTTCTAAACCGTTTCGAGTGGGATTTCAATTATGGATCTTTCCTTCGTTGTTGCAAGGGCTGTCCTGATGTGTGCGATAAACTTACGGTATTCAAGTGCTTTGTAGAATTTGATGGATATTTTCTAAGTTAAATCATGCTATAAGAAATATTGTGGCTACCAATCCGATTGAAATTAATCAACAAACTTGAACAGAGGTTTTGAATACCAAATTTAATTAGATTCCATCCAGCCATTGCGGAATTATTAATATCAATTTGAGTCCGAATGAAAACAAGGATCACATTGGGGCACGTTGATATCCTAAAGTTTATTAAATTCCATCCAGACAGAAAGAAGTTATATTTGTATCAATTACTTTAAAACTTTCCCCTCTGAAAACAGTATGACTTAAACGAAAGCTGAGACGTGTGGATATCGAGTACCAGATTTTAATAACATCTACCCAAAATCCTGGAATACGTTGCATACAACGAATGTTGATCGCATGAGTAATAATATCAACATTCCTGTTACCAATGTATCCTATTTATTACGAACATCGTAATCTCACCTTAATATTCCTTATAAATAGTTGTTTCTAGTAATAGTTATTACTAGAAACTCAAGGTTGTCTTCCTCTCGAAATGAGAAAGCAGAATAAACGTACTCAACAAATGCTTAGTAGTTTGTAATGCTGATCATGTGATTCGATCGTAAGTTCAGCATACATACCCCGCAACAGATTTTTTTTTTTTTTTTTTTTTTTTTTTTTTTTTGTGATGCCATGAAACAACGGTCTATGTACAACTCTCAAGTGCACAGCAAAGGTAAATGACGTTTCTATCGTCCTATTTAGTATTATTTAAAACTTTTTTTTGTTTTCAGGCTCTACGTATGTTTCTCGTAATGCTACGTCTGCAGAAGAGTTCAGATGGCAGTCGCGATTCGAGTAACATTTTCTAGAACACCACGGTAAGAAAGTCAGTTATATTTATTCCAGAATATTTTACCCTGAAACAGATAAATACTGCTAATATCACGAACCTCTCTTATCTAGTACGTCGTGGGATTGCAATTAACCACGGAGATGGTGAGAAGTGCAGAGACCAAAACCCAAAGAAGGTGTCGCATATTCCCTTTACACAATGAGAATTGATATAGTCGAATATTCTTTTTAAACGTTATAAAGTTAGGAAACATAATACTATTTAAATATCTTTTCCTGGAGAAAAAAGTTATTACTTTTACAGAGAATCAAAAGAAATCGCCCAATACAAATACTTCATAATAATAATATGATTTATAAATTTTCTTCATCCTGTTTGTGCACACATTACAATATTCACCGAGAAAATTAAACTTCATTTAAGGATAAATTCGAAAAAAAAGCTCGTTGATTGGGATATCTATTAAAACGACATTGTGAGAAGGTTGTACTTCTTAAGAGACGAAAAAATATTAGGAAACACACCACACCGAAAAGTAACGCTTTCTGACGAATGATAATGGACATATATAGCACGTGAGGAAAACACACACTTAATTTTTTTAAATCGTGAATAAATAGCAGAATATCTCTTTGAGGCATGCTGTGTAGGATGCGATTCATACGAAATGCATTTGTCATAAAGATATACTGCTTTTTATCGAATGTTTTATCCATTAGGAGCAAGAATACGTTTATCAGGATGTTCGAAAATTGTTTCTAACCATCTTATGCTCATTAAAGTGCGATATTAATAACAGATTTTCTTTTGATGTGATTAAAAACAACTAAATTGCTTTATCAGTAATGTGGTCTAAAATAGCTCAAGTACAATGGTATCTCGCTAATCTGAACTAATAAAAACCGTGCTCGTTCGGATTAACGAATTTTCCCCCAAGAGAGAACAATAACTAGCGTTTAAGACAAAATAATCAGATTCTAATGGTACTTCAATTTAATTCTGTAAATAAATGAAGCAACTGATAGTAAAAAAGCCACTGTACTGTAATGTAAAACAAAAAAAATAATAATACAGTACACAAGTTTATTTTAGTAAAAAAATTTATTTGTATGATTGTTGAGAATTCTGATTTAATAAAATTGCATCGTTCAGTACGTAACTTGATTTGCGTAAAAAATATCATTTTCTTGTACACAACACAAAAAAGTTCACAAATTAACACACAAAAAAAGTTTTTTTTTATTTCATTCTAAAAAAAGTCACTGATTTTCTTTTGCTTCTTGGAAGCTAAACCTTTTTCGAATGCTTTTTCTCGAAGCTGCATCAGCAATAAAATTTTGCGGAATGGCTTTTCATTCTGCTTAGCCCATTCTATACACATATTAAAACTGTCAGCTGCCTCTTCACGTTTTACGTTTTTTTCTTCATCGTCTTCTAATTCATTCTGTAGCGTCATATTTATAATTTCATCATCTGATTTGATTTCGAATTCACCTTCGTTTCTACCTGTAACCCATTCCGTAACATCTGTTTGTGAAATTTCAACATCTGGATTTATATTTTTAACCAAATTATGCACATTTTGAATTTCCTCTTTTTGTGTATTTGTGTGTACAGTATTTGTGATTCATGCCGGCAATACAGTACGTACTGTACAGTATAAAAAAGCAAACGTGTACACACAATAAATCAAAATAGGCCTCCAGTATATCCGTACAATCGACAGTATGAAAAAAATACTGTACTGTAATAATAATAAAATAAATAGTAATAGTTAAAATAATAATTATTACATAAAAATAATAGTATACAAAATAATAATGCGCAATAAATAAAACTTTTTTTTCTTTCAAACCGCAGTTCGGATTACTGGAGGGTTCGAACTAAAGAGGTTCGGATTAGTGAGATACCACTGTACTAAGTTTTCCAACTTCCTATGCGGTTGAAATTCGCAGAAAATCTTAAAAAAGAAAAAGATTTGACTTATGTTGAAGAGGAGACGTTAGAATTCAGCTGTTAACAAGGCACAAGGATTTCATGTACTACATAAAATTATATAATAGTAAGTACGCCATTCTTTTTTTTTCTAAACGCCCCTAACGAAATTTAAGTCTTTTAAGGGACGATTACAAAAACGTTTTGAGAAACACTAAACTAAACAATTGGTACCCTGAACATTTCGAACAGTTAAGTAAATATATTTGAACAGATTTCGTTCCAAATAACCTGCAGGCAGTGTATTATTAACACATCTCTATGAAAGTTTTCTCTTTCATATTTTTTTTATCTGCTGTCCACCCTGTTATTTATCATCACTCGTAGAAAGAAGAAAGTGTGTCTTGTAATTTATCGTGTTACTGGTAGATCTTTCTAGTAGAGCGGGAATAATAGCACGGACCTTGGAGTTAGGATCATTATCGTTTTCTCCGTGCCGCTACATAGCATTCGCTTTTATTTCTAACTGTTCTCTACCACGTGCAGATGACGAGGAGATAATGAAAACTCTGGGGTGGGCAAGCTCACTCGAACATCAAGATTAACGGAATTGCCGCAAATAATGGTAGCGAATGGGGTGAACATGAATCACATATGTCTGGAGCAAAATATGTCCGACCCTGACGATGATGTAGAGTGTCGTTGGAAGGCGTGGTTGGCACCGGAGAATTCGCTCTCCCCCAACATAAATCACCATTTCTTGAGCCGTTAACTATAAAGTACGACCGTTATCCAAAGGTTACAACTACTAGTGGTTTAACAACTGTCAGTCATCGATTGCTTCAAGAACAAGAGGAAAAGATAGAAATCCTTGAGAATCTGAAACAAGGAAATCTATTAGGTAGCATTTTCTGCAATTATATCCTAGAAATGTGCTAATTAAAAAATTATAAAATTATATGTAATCTTAGAGACACATCTGGCTGTTTCTTACTTTATGGAACTAAAACTATCGATGCTGTCTCTGTAAAAAAACTATAAGGTGTTTATTTTGCTGATTAAAATGTAAAACAAAGGAATCAAGTGACGTTTCTTAACGATATGCGAATACATATAATTTAATAATCAACTTTCTTAATGCACCACTTTTCTTATTCGATATTATCAGAATTATAATGTTGGTAATGCATGGTGCACATCATGTTGTCAAAGTGTCATCTGTCGCTTTCAATCCTTGATTTACTCTACACAGCCCTTTACTTAGACCGGCTAAGTAAAGGGTTACTTAGGCTTCATAATTTCATTATAGGATTTCATATAAAGCTGGTTAGATGGACCAGTGCTTCGGAGCTCACAGATACTGAATAATACGACTCTAAATGTAATAAAAGGCCTTGAATAAGATAATATTCATTAATAAATAATGGGGATAAAAATATTATTTTATGTAAGTTTTTCTAAACTGGCACCTAACTCTTGGAAGATTCTCAAACACGAACAGTTTACAAATAAAAATGACTAAACATAGTTTGCCCTCTTTTAAAAATCTAAAAATAAAAGTAAGATTTCTGCATTATGTAAAAATAAAAAGTGGATAAAATTAACAGAAATCCCTAGGACACTCAATGTATTACTGCACTATAGATTCACATGCATTCTTCAGTGGGAGTCGCATAGAAAACTAAACAGTTACTAATTAACACATTTAACGTGAGACACATAGTAACGGCATATGTTATCCGTATCGATCACAACAAGATCAAAAAAAAATATGAATGTGATTAAATAGAATAAAAAATGTTAATTTTTTTTCAAATTGTTAAAAACGGATACCAGAAGCTGAACTCCTCGATTCTGCCATGATACCATTCCTCAATTGTTATTAAAATTTCAGTCCAGTGATCAAAGCTGAAACTGCGATTTTTTCTTACTTTTCATAATTAACGCTTCAACTACTTTTGACAACAATAAATTATTAAAGAATGCCACCTGATAGTCAAAAATAAACGAAATTCAAACTGTTGCATAACCAAATTTTACTACTCTTTTCACCTCCAGATGCTTGCAAGGAGCACCGTCAAAACGTACCTGATCTTCCCTGATAAAGGGAAAAAGACAGATTTCGGAGATCATGTCTTTTAAGTACTACGACAACAAGGCCGCAAACATTTGATGTACCAGAACTGAGACAAAACTTAACCCAATTCTGCGCCATCTCTTACACACTCATATTGCAATTGGATTCACCCTGCAGTTCGTAAAGTGTGCGGCTGTCCCATAATGGAAGACTGCTTTTATTAATCATTTATTGACCCACTGATCAATCATTTTATGAAATAATGGTAAATCTGTTTCGATTCATTACATATAATTAAACAGTCTGAAATCAAAGCGTTAATCATCATTACGGATTGCATTGATGATGATTATGGTACAATCCATAATGATTTTTTGGCGAAGAAATTTCAGATGTCACATTATTACTCTTGTCATTTCCAGAGTCAAGTTAGATGCAAAGACTAACAAAATATCATTTCTTCCCGTTCTTCTGTATGTAAAAGATCTTCAATGATTCCATGTTTTTTCAGCTCTTCCAGAAGCTTGGCTTCACCTAAAGCTGATTTTTTTTGATCAAAATACTTGAGAGATTCATACTCAGAAGTACACTTTCAGGATCAGAAAGACTTTACATGAATCAAAACATTCTTCTTCGCGGGATTCTAAATTGTAAATATAGAAGCATCATTCAAAACGGTCAGATTATAAACACTTGTATCAGTTTTTCTGGAATTAGTTTCAGTTCTTTAACTAATGCAATGTATATTGCTCGCAAATTAAATTAACTCTACCTCGACATAATATGTCGAGGTAGAGTTAATTTAATTTGCAGATTTTTTATCTGCATGCCTGTCCAGTACGTGTGGTCCCATCTCTAATCCAAAGTTACTTGTGCAATATGTTTAATTTTAGTTCATTGCATTAAAATGCATGAGGAATTAAAGAATATGGTCCAATTTCTTTAATATAGAAGCAACAGTAGTATCTACACCCTCTATCCAAAAAGAAACCGAACTTTTCGAAAATAGAAGAAACTAGTGGCTCCACCTGTTGTATTGTATGTATCTTTTTGTTGTCGAAAGCGGCAACCTTTAATTAGTGTTGTGTCAACTGTTTATGACATTTATTTCATTACAAGCCGAGTCATAGTGCCAAGACTGACACTGTTTTGACGAACGGTCGGTCGTCACGATATTCATGACGCACTCGACGAATTCTCGCTATCAATCGCTTCAAAACTTCGAAATAAAACTCGCCATTGACCGTTTGGACAGGCGGAACGAATTGTTTGTGGATAATACCATTGGAATCATAGAAACAAACCAGCATTGTCTTTACTTTTGACTTCTACAAGCGACTTTTTTTCGGATGTCCCTTTTCTGGTGGTCTCCACTCAGCACTCTGGCGTTTTGTTTCGGGCTCATACTCAAAACACCACGGTTCGTCACCAGTAGTGATCGTTTCGAGGAAGTTTGATCCTTACGAGCGGTTTTAATGAGTTCCTTCGGGTATTCAATTCGATACATTTTTTGGTCGTTGGTCAACTTGTGGGGAACAGATCGCGAATTCAATTTACTAAGACCCAAATTCTCGGTCAAAATGCTGTGCACAGTTGATTTTGAAATAACAAATTCATCTTCAATCAATCTCACGGACGATTTCGGGTTTTCTTTGATGAAATCACGCACTTTTTGGATGTTAACTTCACTCAGTCCAGTTTTTGGATGGCCCGGCTTTTTGTCGTCCTCAAACGTCTCACGATGACTTTGAAATCGCTTAAACCACTCGTAAACTTGAGCACGGGGTAAGCAATTCATCACCGTAAAAAATTCATCACCGTATGCTTTTTGAAGCATTTGATGCGTTTCGGTAAAACTATTACCAAGTTTAACACAAAAGTCAATCGCAGCTCTCTGTTTGAAACTCATTTTCCGACCGTTCGTCAAAACACACTGTCACTCTTGGCACTGTAACTCGGCTTCTAATGAAAAAAAAATGTCATAAGCAGTTAACACAACACTAATGAAGGCCACTTACGACAACAAAAAGATACAACAGGTGGCGCCACTAGTTTCTATTTTCGAAAAGTTCGGATTCTTTTTGGACAGAGGGTGTATGGTATAAGAATGCTATCAAGCATGGTAATAGTTTTTATCTTCTATCTATCAAAACTGTTGGTACACTTGTCTACAGTGTAACCTGGAATTAGTCTTAAAATACCTGCTGCATAATTCGAAGGCAATTAGAAATAGAAATAATTAGCACAGATGAAATGCAGTAAATATTTCAAGTCTTATTTCCCTTTACTGCAATAGGTTTTATATGCATACACGCATGTACAGCTCTTAGGAGTTTGTATGTTGTGAGAAGAATGCCCCAATAAATAATACTAAACATCATTTCAGTAGAGCGTTGAATACGTCACACACACATATGAAAAGCATGCGTTCTGTAGACAAACATTACATTTTTTGGTAGCTTTAAGTCTCCAAGAAGAGAATAGGTGGATTCGCACTGGTTGATAAAATTCCTCTCCTGCCTATCGCAAAATCAGTGCCAGACGAAATTCAACCCGGGGCAGGCGAAAAACAAATATCATATTTCTATGCTATTATATTTAATGTTCAGAGTCAAAACATTGTGGCAATTAAAATTCTGTTCTTCGATATTCTAAATTACTGAACTGGAAACTAAGCAGTTTTGTATGATGCTGAATAACGAGGGGGAACTAGTTTATTCGCTATTATTATAACTTTCAACTAATATACCCAAGAGCTCATTCTTTCTTACAGTATATAAAAAGTAAATAACCCGAACTAAAGAATTCGACTGGAAATGCATCTTCGAAGGAGAAAACGATTTATTTCCTGATCTAACGCAATAAATACACTAGAATAAAATGTTCCAAAACTCAATTTTTACTGCAATTTGTTCTTCCAGAGCTTCAAATATATCAAACATTAAATAGCTCTGCGTCTTCTTGTAGCAGTTATTTGAAAATCGATAAGATTGTGCTTTAGATAATGCAAAAGGAATTTTACGAAAGATATTTTAAGCCAGAACATAAAAGCACAAAGGTGATGGAAAAATTCTAAATAATTTGGATTTTCTCTTCAAGTGCCATTCCACCATAGGAGGTGCATGAAATTATAAATAAAAAATTGTCTAATCTTAGCCTTGGATCTTCGTCTATTATGTGAAAGTATTTCGACTCTTCTATTTACTGCGACAAAATGCAAATGGAGTTCAGACAACGGAAGATTCAACTTTATAACATGGACGTTGTGTATTTTAATAATGTGCTAGCTCTGGTCTGAATATACATCCAAAGAACTGCCGGGAGAGATAGAAGATGTGAATATGGCAACTGCGATGAGTACAGCTTCCGTTGTTACCGTAAGCGTTTTTTTTTCCTTTTTTTTTTTTCTGCTTCTGAGGTGTAGTTTCCAAAGTGATATGCAAGCGAATGCAGAGACAAAGTGGAGGACACAGAAAAACAAAAAATACGAAGTGTCCTGAAAGAAAGAAAATAGGGCTATTTCACCTTAAAAATCAAGGCACGTGTTACACTGACGGCCTCTGGCTCACGGCGGGGTTACTGTACTGTCGTTGCAAAAGAAAAAAGAAAAGAAAGAAAGGGAGTGCTATAAAGGAATGCCGACTTATTTGCCGATTTTTCTCTGACATTTTCCAGCAGTAGTACGCTCGGAAATTCTGTGTGAAAAATCATCTTTCTTTATCTTTGTGACTCCCTTATCCATCTCAGACATTATCTAGAGGCAAATTCACAGATGGAGCCGCTTTGAAATTGAAAATGCTCTCGCTGGGTGTGATTGATGTTGGACGTGTGCTATAGTTGTCCGAGCATAGAAAGAGAAAAAAAATCCTAAAAGCACCACCACCTCTGGATGATCAGGAAGTTGCAGATGTTAGCAAAAGATGGATTGAATTGTATTAAGATGCTTTGGAGAAATTGAGACACGTGTGCAAAAACGGACAAAAAAGCTTTATAAGTAATCTTACTTTAAAGATAACTTCAGAAGCATCAGAAAAGATATCAGCTCATTATTGCAATGTCTGATATAAAAGCAAACAAAGCGCACTCTAAATGAATTACAGTTTCAATTTTTTTATTATATAACTAATGAAAAATGTAACATTACACTTACTAACTTATATAAGTTATATACTGTATAAGTTAGTAAGTGTAAAGTTATGCACTTTGGCGTGATTAGAGTTCCAGCGGCATATTAGATTAGCGGGATTATGCTACAAGAAACTTAAGAGGCAAGGGATCTTGGTGTATTGATGGATAAGAATTTAAAGTTCAAAGGTCACATAGCAAAAGTTGCAAATACAACTCAGAGGATAATTTCTATATTGAAGCGAACTTTGACATGTTCGCTTCAATATAGAAAATCATCCAAGTGTGGCTTTGATAAGACGACACTTGGATTACTGTGAGCAGATTTGGTCTCCCGGGTTCCAAGGGGGAAAGAAGCCTGTGGAAAGGGTGCAAAGAAGAGTTACAAAGAATACGGGGTTGAAAGTTGATTTTTCACTTGGTTAGAGTATAATAAATTTAGTTTAATCCTTTATCCAAGTGTGAGCAAACAAAGTTTGCGCCTGAAAGTATCTTCAGGACTGGGGTAAGGTGGTACAACACCAGGGCAACTCGTTGCAAAGGTGGAGCAAGATACCAACACTCCTGTCTCAGTATCTCCTCTTGGGCCACTGCCCAGACTAGTTTCGACCTTTATTGAGGTCTCTTCAGTGGGAGCCAGGCAGAAGCTGAGATACCAGGCAGAAGCATTCGCAGGTCATCTCTACCTATGAGTTGCCAAATGGTGTGTCACCCTTTTTTAATAAATTCTCTGGATTTAGAGAAATATGTTGAAATCTTTCTCTAAATTAAACTAAATTTATTGTATTAAAGAATATGGGATTTAGATTATGAGGACAGATTGCGAGTATGTGGATTGCAGACTGGTTAACAGGAGGTAGAGGTCTATATAAGCTTTTGAATGGGTGTTATAGCATTTCAAATGATGAAAATTTTCGTTATATGGAAGGCGGGGCGAGATCACGGGGGCATCCATGGAAGTTAAGGTTGTTCTCAGTCATGAAAGGGATAAGAACTAGGTTTTCCTCCCAGAGAGCAGTGAGTGAGTGCATCAAGTTTATAGTTTATTAAATGAATTTAAGGGAAGGTATGATAGCTGGGTTGGGTAATTTACAGCCTCCCTCGATGCGTCCTTGACTCCCTGGAGGTCTCAGATAAAATCATTTTCAAAAATATTATCATTATCAAGTATTTGATATATTTTAGTGCAAATCAATAGTAAAATAAGTAGTTTATTATTTCCTAAGAAATAAATAAATTATATTAACACTACTCATATGCAGTACTTCCGTATTGAAGAAAGGAGATTCTAGTTCCATAACATTCGCTCAATAACTTACCGAACTTGGTGCTATGAAACATCCCCGATTACATATGAACGCTTCTATTTTATTATGCTCCTCCTTAGTATGGTTACATAGTTAATACCCAAATGCGCTTTTCACTGGCTAAGGGGGCCTCTGACCATTCAAGTAGTGGACCGTTCAAGTAAGGGTACAGAGTTGCAAAGACAGTGGCTGAAAACACATTGTCTTCAATATTTTTGAACGGCTGTCCACTTTTCGTTTTAGTTATACAATAACCGATCTGACGTAAAGTGGTGTCGGGATCGATTTGAAATAAACTACAAAGTAAGAACATGTAATGAAAATACTGTTATAGCATTCTATGTACAGGTGTATACAAACACAAAATAATACAATGATCTGCGAATTACAAATTTTCATTAGGATGTTCAGAAAGAAACGCAAACTATGAACAATATGTGTTTATTAGTATTTTTTTTTTTTCAATGTTGAGTGTGTTCGCCTAATATAATATTATGGTTTGTATACAAGCATGTTACATTATTTTGTATTTGTATACTGAACTTCTAGTATAGGAATATAACTTGTCAAGTTTATGTGGGTGATTGTAGCATACTGTGTTCTTTAAAAATGTTCATAAAAATAAACCAGTAAGTTAGGGTTTGGGGACGTGTAACCATAATCCCTTTAAAATTAGCCGTCCATTAAATACACGAAGTAACTCAAGGAGATGAGAGGAAATGTGAACAGTCGCGAGTTGTCGAAGCATATTTTGCGAAGTTCCTTTTCTGATAGTTTCCACAGACTTCTTTCCTCTTTTGAATACATTCGAAACAGCACCCAAGTTTTTTAATCGTCAAGCAACTGCCTCTACATGTTCAGAGGAGTTCTCTACGCCATATTGCAGTTCCAGTTCCTCTCTTGTGGTTTTATACCTTCGAAAAAGAACATTCAATAGTGAAGACATCATGGATTGAAGTGTCACGATCAGTTTTGTACATTAGCGATATTTTCCCCTTCATTAGACTCATCCAGGTAAAATGAGAACACTAAAGGAGGGACGTATAACTATAATCCCTTTAAAATTAGCCGTCCATTAAATAGACTTGAAGTAACTCAAGGAGGTGAGAGGAAATGTGAACAGTCGCGAGTTCTTGAAGCACATTTGGGCCACCTACAGCTAATTATCGGTTCAGAGCAAAATGCCAATAGAAAATACTTTGTTTTTAATTTAATTTTTATGTACCGGTTTAATCCCATGCGTTGAAACCTTAATCTCTCGTTCTCTGAAGGTGTTACAGATGAGTTCCTAGGTGGCAACATAACTTAGCCATGGTTGCCTTTTCTCATATTTTCTCCGTTCGCTCGCAAATAATCCATCCAGATGGTCTCGCTGTGTGTAGAGCTGGCTGTCCACTTCCCCGTGTCTGTGCGAGTGGGTGTGTTTGTGCTTTGTCAGATGTTATCTGCCAATGGGCGTTGCACTACTTGGTTCGGCAATCACTCAATGACTCGTAACGCAAAGATAGTACAAAGAGAAATAAATATCACTCTCGGGTCTACTTAAAGTCACTGGGGTTCCGATATAATTCAGTAATGCCGTCATTTTGGGCCACCATTAGAGAATTATCGCACTTTCCAAGTAAAGAAAATCACATTTCCTTGCACAGCTGAGAAAGCAACTTATTCTCCATTGGAATAAACATTCCCTATAAAATTCCTTAGTTTCACTTCGGAATAAATCTGCTGCATGTACAGATTGTGTGGGGGTAAGTAATCTCTTCAGTAAAGCACATCAGCAATAGAAAAAGTTAATCACACCCAAAGATTTCTTTCGATACAGCAAACGTACTTTCTCCAAGACATTAAGGACAAAAGAGTCATCGTTAAGCTTCGGATTATCAGTGCAGAAATAAAGAAAAGAGAGACAGAGACACAAGTAGGAATTTTTAAACAAGGAATTACAAACGCTTCTACATTTGCGGTAAAAAGAAAACATTCAAGTTTCTTAGAAAATGAGATTACTAGCAACGAGTGGGGGGCGTAAGAAAAACTTCTTAAACTAATATAATACGCTCTAAAAGTAGTTAATTTTGAATGTCCGTTTGTTTTATTGTTTTCAGTCGTGAATGCTTGAATTGAAAATCACTGGAAGAATATGAGCAATCAGCATGTTATCGTACTATACAAAGTACGATATTTAAATCAGTTTCTGTTGTTTCTGATTTCAAGTCTTCGCACTTCCGCGCCGCGCCGATGCTGTCTGAATCCGATTTTCAGACTCACTGTCCTTCGATGAATACGAATCTTCTCCCAAGAGATCTCGGCGACGCATGACTATAATGCTATCCAGGGTCAGGCAGATGCCATTTCTGTTTCGTGTACTCTGTGAATATTCAATTTGGTTATTGTTGTGCCTTATAAACTCTTAATCTCTCATAGGTGGAGCCATCGTAAATTAATAGTATAAATTATTTATACATCTGTATATTCTTTGCTTCTCTCCTCTTTGTGCACGTGTTGATAAGCAGTACATGGAAGCGAACCTGATGGTAATGCATCAGGAGTTCTTTCTACCAAGGTGTGTGTGTGTGTGTGTAGGAGTATGCTTGCTTGCATTACGCTTTCCCTTTCCACCACATGACATGCTTATATATCCTTTAGTTAACTTTTCTTCCGGGTATTCCGTGGAGAGAAAAACTCTGCAATTCATATGAATCAGTTAATTCATTTTAAGCCGAAAAGTTCTAATAAAAATTCTTACTATCCTACACAGGATTCAACTTCATTCGTTCAAAAGGAAGAATAAGTATCACGACTGTGACCTCCCGATGTATTGAGTACAGCTTAACTCCTCTGGTCTTTCTTCAATAGAATTCTTAAACAGTTTGGATGCAACAGTCTTCTAGTGCCACTGATTTCAATACTTAGGCACTCGTCTTGTATTGCCTCCCATGTATTCCACGATACGAACAAGTCTACATTCAGTCCATCCAAAACAGGAAGATGAAAGGTAGTTTGACGGGTTTCGCTTATTGGCTCTGTGGGAAAGTCAGTGACAATCGAATTCTCCACCACTTGGAGGTTCAATGATAGGGATTCCACTGCTTTACATCCACAGCAGGTCCTTACCTTAATACCAATATCTTCAAGACAAATCTGATTGTATCTTCTTAGACTTGCCTTACCTTGTAAGTTCTTCTGGCACAAATAATCATAATTACGAAAAACTAAATTCGGTCAACTTTATAACACTGTTGTCACTGGTTGGTACAACGAAAACCTCCCCTGAAAAGGTTTCATCCTATTCAGAGAAGGGTAATCCCCGATTTAATAGATGCCCTGTGTGCTGTTCTTCTGTATTTTCCCAGTCTCCTTTTAGCTTAACAAATGCGCGCAGTGAATGGTTAACATCTATTCGTGTTCTGGATTCAATCCTGCGGAATCCACTCCTTCATTCGTTCCATCTATCGCAGTCTTCCTCCCAGAGTACAGGCTCCCACTTTGTTCATAAAATATCAGTAGGTCCCTTATTACTTCTTAACCAGTAATTGACATTAAAACTATTTCTGTGATTTATTAGTGAGTGTCATAACGTAGAGATTGAGGAGTTTAGCGTTATGGAAACATATCTGAAATAATAATATAAGACTAAATTAGAAAGAATTAGCACAATGTTTATTAAAATTAGCTTTCAAACATTGAGGGATGGAGAAAATCATCCTTCAATTGTACATGCTTCTTCTACTATGTAAATGTTTGTAGGAGAAAACGAAACGGCTTGGCAGCAAGTTTGGTATGCATCACTTCCTTCACCTCTTGACAACTGGAAAACGCATTTCAAGTAACTCTAAAGAAAAGCCTTTTCTCACAGAGTAAGGAAGCTATGTTTCTGTGTAGCATGCTCTAGCACTTCGAATCCTAACGCAAGCATGTTTCTTCTCTGTTTAAAATCCATCTTGCACAAATTGTATAGAAGCGAACCGGTTGTGTACGATAGACAGAATCTGGAATCTTGGTTGATGACGATGGGTTCCTGATAGTTCATTGTTAGTGGTATTTGTGTGTATAAAAAAAAAAGAAACCAAGCAGATCTACTCTTTAACTTCATTGCGCTAACCACAATCACAATAGTCAGCTTTACGAAAAGCGTATAATGAATTTTTCTGCACCTGCTGTACTTCGGCCCCATCCACGTTCTAATACTGACGTACTATAGGTTTACAAACCTACAATGTATTAGTTCCGTGGTTTGTATGAATTGTATAATCCATCAATCCTGGTCTAGAGAATAAACATGAAAAACTTTTAAGCCTTGAGTGAGAGGGTTTATTGTAGTTTCCCTAATTCATCTCCTACTTAAAGATTCACAAACGTCTACTACAGATGTGGATGTTTGTGAATGTATGTTATCCACTTGTTCAACCAGGAAGACAAGAAAAACCTGTTTGGATATGCAAATAATATCATAGCCCCATAACAATCGTCATAGTTTGTGTTTATACTTTACAGTTGGATTCGCTGTAGCCCACTGCTAATTTTGGTATGTTTTCGGTACAAGGTTTATCCTCGAATATGGTTTATATGATAACTGAGCGTGATTGATACTAAAATTCGAATAATCAATCTATATTAAGCCAAATTTACTGATAGAACGTCCCTCACTCCTATTTAAAACTACTCCGATTAAACTTTTTTTTTGTCCCGATTATTTCAATTATGCTGTGGCTTCCGCTTGCACCATTTTTAATTCGATTCCTACAAACACCGTTGCAGTAAACAATTATTTACTAGCTTCAGCTATTGCAAATAATAGTATTTAATTAGCTAATCCAAAAAAATCATACGATATTTAAAACGTCTCGTAACAAAAATGTTGGGAGCTAGTGACCTAAATTAATGAGCTTTTCCATAATGAAATACATGAGGAAACCCAAGTGTTAGCGTAATTAGCATCTCTCGTGATAAACAACTCGCCAACAGTAGTACTTCACGGTTCAAGAGAAATACTTTCATCCATCATGTGCTGCATTCACTGTCAAAAAGCTCGAAAATGTAAGGAAAAAAAAAAAAGAAAAGAAAACTCGAGGTTTGGAAATTTTATGTTAAAAAAAAATTCACGAAGAGAATGAAAGAAATTACGTTCAGTGTAGTGAAACCTCGTGTCTTGCAATGATTATCCATTGTTGCTGGCAATCAGAAAGATTTGTAATTAGTGACTCTTTTTTTTTTACCTGCCATGAACAAAGTTTTCGCTAGTTCTTAATTCTTACCAACAAAGTGTATTTAAGTAACCTGCGTGTACTGTCAGTCTGCAGAGAATTGTAAAAACAACAAATGAAATTTCGTTATTTTTAACTGCCCAGGATTAGTTTAGATACGAAGTATTCTAGACAACAAATATCCATAGCAATATATTAAAAAAAAAAAAAAGAAAAAGAATAGAAAAGCTCTCTACTCTGTCAGAGCTTCCTCTCTGAACGAAATGTCAAAACAAGTATTCCTTCTTCCCTTCCGCGAGAATAGTTGAAAGGAGATATGGAAGAACTCCTAGGGCCATCATCCGGGTCTCAGGTGTCGCCGATATCGAACTCCGTAACGATTTCCAGCTTTGTGTTGTGTGTTGCAGTCGTTATATATCCCCTTTCTTCAGAATGACCACGTGAGTTACAAGACTGAAAACGAACGAATATCACAGCTTTTCTCCCATGCCAAATAAGAGAGAAGAGAGAGAGAAAGTATGACAGCGTTCAATTTATCTTACACCTATTACGATCCAGTTATTTTCCGTTCGTTATTGAGGGGGTTGTTGGTTTAACGCTGACAGTTTCTTTTGTGTCTTTCGAAAGATTTGTCTGCAGTGAAAGAATCTATAGCTTTCGTTTTAATGGACAGTACGCTGCAAAAATTCTCTCCCCACCCCCCCTTGTTTACAGAATGATAAATGAGGTAGTGACTGAGAAAAAGTAAATATTGTGTTCCCTCTCAAAGAAAGAGAATTAGAATCTTGTGTCAAACTCATAAGTGTAATCAATGATGAAAAAGGGGAAAGAGTTATTTCGCACGTGGACATTCTGCACAATTCCCAAACAGCTTTCTGTGTCTGGTGCATTATTTCAGTTCTCAAAATTTAGAATCTAACTCCTCAGCGACATCAGATTTTCTCTCCCTTTTTAAAAGCAAACTCGTTCGGAGTTTGGACGTTTGGTGTCGCCGGTCTTATACTTAATTTATTTCCCAGGCTGATCAAAGGAATCTGACTTTCGCACTTCTCGAAAGAGCTCGCAACTAAGACATTAATTAGTGAAGTGAGGACTCTTTTAAGATTCTAGAGAACAAAGAAATACCTCCTGTATTTGTTTGTTCCTTCAAATACGCTTTGATTTTTATATACAAAGCTGTGCCAGAGCACAATAAAAGGACTTCGCTTCTTTGTTGAATGCGTTTAATACGATGTGAAAAAAAAAAAAGAATTTCAATAAACGGAATGCACATTTCATTGCTTTTTATAAAACATCGAAAGGTAAGTGGATCTCTTGGAATTTTTCGGTTTCATAAAATCAGTACTAATAAAAACAATTCAATATCTGACTAAAAAACGCATTCTTTCCAATGTTACAAACACAAAGCGAATCTAAAAATGAAAATAACTGCGTTTATACCAAGGTCTTTGGTTTAAAGAGGATTTGTTTTTCATTAAATTATTTATAGAATTTCATTTAAACTTACAAAGAAGTTTCATCTTATACTAAAAACCCATCAGATTTCCGGTACAATAAATTTTTGTTTTGCAAATATGGCTAAAACAGACATGCGCAAAAGCATAGTTATACGACTAATGCATGAAAAAAGTGTGTGAATAAAGGTAGATAAAATCTTCTTTTCTTTTTTTTTCAAAGTTTAGCATCCATCTGCTGCATCTCACTAATGAATACATGGGTTTCTTTTTTCTTAACTCTTGGGTTACTAAGAGGTAATGTGACAAAAACATGTGCTTACTAACATACAAGACTTTCATCTTCCTTGAGACTTGTAGAGTTCACTACAATCTTGTTATCAACATAGTTATTGATTTTCCTTCGTCTATTGAGGTGCGCAAAGACTGGGACGACTTTAGACACTGACAAAACACTACGTGTGTTTTGTCAGTTATTATTCATTCAGAGAAGGCGGCTTCTGTGAGCGTGACTGCTTTCCCCAATCAGAATGTTTTCCTTTATGAACATGAAATAATCTAATAACTAATTCCTCATGCGTTGCTACCAAGAAAGCCCAATACGAGAAAAAAAAAATCTTTCCCACAGGCTGTTATTTCAGGAAAACTAATTTTACTTTTCCATCAGCAGAGATGTGCGAATGTCCATCTGTCAGATAATGTCATTATCGTTATTATGTTTCATGTACTTTTTCTAACCGTGAAAATCAGATAGTAAAGCCTAAAAACATTTTCAATTTCAGTTAACAGAAGTACGGAATGACGTCATAAAACGTAGTACATGAATAATCAAACACGTTCTTATATTATGACGTAATCTAGTAATGTTTTATGTTGTTAAGCATTCTTCTGTGAAATTTAATTTAAATAATTTTCGTTCTAATGAAATTAAGTGCCTTCTTGAAAACGGACATTTGTAATGAATTTAAAAAAATATTGCCGGTGAACATATCTGAAAAAAAAAATAATAAAATAATAATAATAGAATTTAAAAATTCTGATTTTATATAATTAGAAAAGAAGATATCAATAGAACTATTGATACGTTCTTGCATTATTATTCGGTCTTAGAGAGAGAAGTTCGTCTTCATGTACGAGACGCTTATACGAGTCACGTTACCTACAGCTGTTCTCTGAGCAAACGAGTATAACGCTCGTGCGGTATGCGGGAGCAAGTGCGTAGTGTGCTTGCTTACGGAGCGAAATGTAGGTTCAAATCCCACTGAAGGCTCAAGGAAAATTTTTCCTAGGTTATTTCGCTCCGTCTTGAGTTAGTCGGTCTCAAGCCGTAGACGCGAGGTTTTTCTCCGAGTACTCCGGTTTTCTCACATACAACCAAACATTTCGACTTACTGGATTTTCAAGGAATTTATCGGGAAACTCTTTTCCCTGGAGGTAGTTCCCACCAACGTTTAAATTTTTGTTTTATTTTCTGCGGATGCTAAAGGCCAGATAGTTGAAGGGTTCATAACGACTCCTCACAAAAAGGGGATTGTAATCAACCCCCTTTAATGAAGTGTCTGTAGAACTCTACTGAATGCGATACTTACTAGTTTAATTAGCATTTATTTATTTATGTAATTTTCATAAAATACACAGGTTGTTGTTTAGATGACGCTGAAACTACTGCTCTTCTCTAGTAAACAATGTCATGCCAAAGACAAAAAGAGCACAAAAAATATAAAATAAAAATTGCATCAAAAATCAAATGCAAAAATAAGCTGCTCGATGAATTAGCTCCTAAAATGTTAGTTTAGAGCGTGGTTTTTAATTTTTAATTTAAAAAAAATTTTTAAAGAAATGGCAACATTTCTTTGATATCAATCACATGAATCTTATTATAGAAATTAACTGAATTTATCAAAGACATCATCGCCACTTTTCGATAAAGAGGTCTACAAGTCATGCAAGCATATAATCCTTAAGAAATCCCTATGACAACAGTGCGACTCAACCGCACCCTGCATAGAGGACACGTGTTTAAGTCAAAACACGTGTCCTCTATGCAGACGAAAGTTCCTTAATGTCATCAGTTGATTTTAGAGATTCTTGTGACAAATTTTCCGACCGTAATAGGAAATATTGTGATTCCATTTTTCCTTGAAATAATGCATAAATGTGTTGCAGGTATGAAGCTAACTTGAGTTCTATGATCGATGGACTGCTCTCTGCCAAGTCTCAGACTCTTCAGTGAACTGAATCATATCAGCTGATTTCCAATTGTTCAAAGAAATAAGAGCGACTTCACAAATCCATTCTTTTAGCGTACATAATAAGTTACGCCTCAATCCATGAAATACATGGTCAGTCGCGAAACACAAAAGGTAATTTTAGTTTTTGTAATGCTTGCAATTTTCCAAATGTCACAGGTGTTTCCATACACAGGATAATAGCACTGGGACAATCCGAACTGAACCGATACTTCTGCATGGCTGTCGGCATTCTTAACAAGAATTCTTCTACTTTGTTGTAGTTATCTGCTAAATTACAAGCGCTGTTCCTTTTCACACAATTACAAGTCTCTGTTTCCAGTGAAATTGCTCTAATTTTCTAGCTTTTGTGCGGGAGTTGGGAGAATTATTAGTTAGAAGACTTAAGGTACAAGTAATTGTAGGCTGTGGGTTATTTGGTCTGTTCATCTTGACCGGGATAATAGCATCTGATTACTGATAATGGTAGAGCATCGGGGCGATTTGTTTGATGGAAGCGGAGAGAAACAAAAGGAATGGAATAAATGCTGATAAGAGGAAGACGCTCGAGACAGAAAGAATTATGTGCCTGACAAGTTCAAAAGAGAAAAAGACATTTAAATAAAACGAACCTCGTTCAGCATGAGAGTAATGTGAAGAGGCAGAAAGTATAAAATATGCGAAACCGTTTTAATAAAAAGAAATCAAATAGCTTAAGGTAAAAATGCAAAGACAGCGATATTTGAGAAAAATCAAGGAAAGAATGATGAAGAAACAGTCAAAACAAATTACAGCAACTAAGAATAGATGGAGAGAAGGAAATATAGAAAAATAAAATTGAATAGCACTCTAAAGGCAAAGTAAGTTCATGTCAGACAAATAATTATCATAACGTGAATGAAAGATCGTTTCTTGCTTTGAACAATACATTTGAATACAAACAAACAGTCCAATTTAGTATGCTCTAAGAGGATTTTTTTAGGGAGAAGGATATGTAATAATCGATTATTATGACAACAGCACAACGTGTTCCAGTTTAATTAAACGAGAAGGAGCAGGTAACCATTCATATTATATTATAATAGGTAAACAAGGCGTTTAGCTCCGAAAGTCTTAAAATTTTGGAAACTCTGGTGTTTCACACCGTAACATTTTATGAACTACCTCAGAGTTTTCGCAGAATCCGGTATTTTTTTTCTCCCTAAACACTTTTGGAGTGGCCTTGGCATGGTTAAGCTGTAATTACACAGGACCGAAGCTAATGAGGTAGTGTATTTTATCTGTTAACTGCGTCTATTCTTCATTTTCCGTCTCGATCATATGTTAAGATCGGTGCCGATATATCTGGCGTGTAAACTCATACACCTGCAGCTATCACCGTCAAATTTTCAATAGCCTCTTGAGTGAGAGAAGCCGCATGAAATATTGGAATCAAAATTATAACCACATCTCTGTTTGCTGTCATTTTCAATATTGCTTATCAGAAAAGCCTGATTAATATGTTTTTTTTATTTATTAACATATTTTAATCTTAGATAAATAACAGTAAATTTTAAACGTCCTATTTAGAATAAAAATTACCAATCAACAAACACCTGAATAAACATCATCTCCCATCAATTAAAACAGTACGATTAAAGACCAGTAATAAGAAATAGTCTCTTTAGGTTGATTGGACTTCCAAGATTGAACCAAATAATTTACTAAGCAAGTGATTATAATGTGTATATATATATATATATATATATATATATACACATTATAATCTATATATATATATATATATATACATACTTGGGAATAGACACTAACAATTTAAATGTTACAAAAGAAATATTTAGTAATATTTATTACTCTTCTTTGTAAAATGAAGTGTGTGTGTGAGAGAGAGAGAGAGACTGTACATTGATGGACGATTATAGAACTAAACTTATATCAACGGAGTGGCATAAAGCATTCGTTCAAAGATTAGAAAACTTATCTTTTTTCTAAATGTATTCTAACCTATTATTGGATTCGGTCAAAATCCATCAAAAACGTGAACACACGTTCGATTAGAATGTGGGATTTTCTTGGCTTCCACCTGTAATGAATACCTGTGCGGTATTCATTACAGAGGTGGAAAGTACCAAAAGAGCGACAGTATTTGGCCTCCAATTGAATGTCGTATCTTTTGGTGCTGTCCCGTTTATAAAACAGACCTTTTATCCTCTGAGTACACACACGTACACACCAACAACTAATCTGTTTAGTGAGATCAGATAATTGCAGGAAAGATCTAGGGAACAGTTAGCGATTACGGTAAACATGTCACTTCCGTAGAAGAAAGACAACACTCATGGGCCTGCAATGCCTTCCACGGCACATTTCCCCAATCATTTGATAAAGCTGAAGACAATGTTTCTGTTATCTTGCACTGAAAGGGTCTATTTTCTGAAACTGTGGGATTCGGGTCGCTATCAATATCACTCATGGTGCAGATATTATCTGGGATAACGCTAACTCTGTGGTAATCAATAATACGGAGATACGGACAATTCTTTTATAATCCCATCAGCTTTTGCTAACGATCAGAATAAGGTCATGCATAACTCAGAAGTCCGGATAAATATCTTAAAGGAATAAAAATAAGACAAAACGAAAGCCACTGCATTGTACTTAGGTTTATATATCAACGCAATATAACACAGAGCTGTACGTGGCAAGTGATTATACGAAAGAATCTGTTAAGTGTTTCTTGAAGAACTGGAGGCTGTATTCGTTGGGAAACAAGGCATGAGGATCACCGTTCCATAGAACAGTTGGTTCGGTGAATTTGAACCTGAACCTTATGGATTTTGATCAGCAATGATGGACGTGCTGTGCTTATGCAGGTTATCAGCAAATTTAGCTTAATTCAGAAAACAAAGCCGGTGAATTTGGAGCAAATATTCAAAAGTAACTGTGATTTTAATGATATTTCATTTAACTACTCGTATGATATCATCTTATCATTTTTGGTTTTATATAAAATTATATAAAAACAAATTTGGCATTTTGGCTTATCATGTCCATAGAACATTACAGGCAGTTCAGAAATAATAACTATTACCTGCTTAGTAATGTAAAGAAAACATTCTATTCTAAATAAACCTGCTATTTAAATGGCTCCTGAGCTATTTTATCCTTCAATGGTTCAATCCATTAAAATCTCCAGTCATACTTTTAAGTATTCTAGTAAGTTATTGCCGAAGTTGGATGCAAAGAAGAATTTCATCAGTAAAAACACTCCGTGAGAAGTTTTGATCTGTCCGTTGAGGCCGTCCTGCATCGTCTAGAACGACTTCTGGGCCTCAGAGAGTTTCTCAAGGAATTGATATTCTTTAAAGTCGCAAGTGCCGCTTTACTACTGGGGCTGGAAACCTGCTGATTATCGTGGCTACATCATTCTGGGAATACAAAAATGCCCGATTCTTTGGAGATGGTTGGTGATAATTAGGGAGATTGATACCTTGTTCGCACGTTTAAAATTACTGGTAAAGTTTTGATTAATCCTTGTTCTATCGAAGGTGCCATAACTGAAGACAAGGGAATGCAAATGCAGTCAAAGATCTTCACTGAAAAGGTAGCAAGAATTTCTGAACGAAACGTAGTGATATATATATATATATATATATATATATATATAATTATTACAGCAAATTCTTTAATAAAATTGACAATTAATTTTCTGGCTCAGCAATTTAAAGAAACTGACTGTCAAAAATGCAGTGTAAAGTTTGGTTTGGCTAATTTGATGCAATTTTCCTTTTACAAGGTTTCATACATGAGAAATTTCAGTCGACATGTGGTACTTCGAACATTAAATCCTTAGGGACATATTGTTCAATTTTAATTTAAAAAAAGCCGTCTGAGAAACTAAGCACTTTTGTACTTCTCTTAGATCATTATGGAACTGGTTTATCTTAATAATTCTAAAGCAGAAACTTGAAAGAATAATCTTCCAATCTGAGGACAAATAAGTTCAGAAGATTGCTGTCAGATCAGTTGATCCCTTAAACAACAGTGCTAAGAAAAGTGTAGATGACTCTTCTAATTCGTCCAACAACGTTAAGACTTGAAACGTAACCCGAATTATCACCACTATCGAAACTCCTTTAGATATTTCGTAGTGCGACCATCATTTTTACTTAATAAGATGTTATTAATTTTATATCCTTGTCTTATTTAGGGGGGACTTGTTTCGGGTATATTATAAATGAAATCAATACTAATATGGATCTATTTTAAATTCAAGATCAAGAAATGATGCTATTGGGTTCAAATATTTTGTAAAAAATAATTGAACCCAAATGTGTGCAGTTCCATCTGTTACGTATTTCTATTTGTCTTATTACGTTCATTTTCATTGTGAATGGAAACTGAAACTTCTCATTTTTATTTCATTAGTACAGAAAACCTTATTTTAAGTTTTTGCAGTTACCAATTCTAATAATGAACAAGAAAATAATCAAAGATAATCGAGAAAAGATATGTATGTTTCGTTGATTAACTCAGCAGTTCACTCTAGATACGTTTAAAATGCTTTTCACTAAATGCTTATTGATTTATTCTTCATTATGTGCATAATTAACTCCGATGCGAAGAATCTTTTACAAGTCTTTTCAACTGCAGGTAAGTTAATCGGCCTCAGTGAGAGATGAAAGAATTTTCTTTCTCTGAAACGGGAGTGTTTTCGTCCCATAAGACAGGCAAATCGGCCAGAAAATACACGAAATTTACAGGCACAGAAAACAGTAATTGGATTAAGTCTATATCATAATAGCATGATTAAGTTCCTCAGGATCCAATAGTTACTTGGGCATAATAAACCATCTTGTCTAGCTCTTAAGGCAGGTGATGCTAAAAGATATTTATCGTACAAAGGCTAAAAGCGGATGCGATTCTTTTATTAGAATCGCGGTGGACTTTTTTTAATGTCTCAGATCATATCCACATTTGTTTCTCTTAGTAAATCACATTGTAATGCGATTAGTCCACCCCTTATTACTTAGTCAACCATCTCATTAAGCTATATTTTCTTGTAAATATTCACTTTTTAAAATAAATATAATCAGGCCTGTAGATAAGATTTATATGTAATTAATTAAATTTTCTCTCTTTGTACTTTGGATGTGCTTCTTACTTTTTTCCCGACATTAATAATTTATAGCATCTTAACGAACTACCATCTTAAAGAAGTTCTTTCATCTCTCGATTAGCAAATTTTAATTTGAAAATCTTTCCTTTGTCTCCTTACTCTAACTATTTGATCTCATTATTCTCTCCCCCACCCTCTCTCTCTCTCTCTCTCTCTCTCTTTACGAGTAATTAGTTTTCGGTTATCTACGCTCTAAGCCATTTTCTCTAATCTGATTGATTTTCCTTTTCTAATTGCAACAGTGGTCTCTTAGGAATAAAAGGGGGGTAGAGATCTATCCTCAACCCAGTTATTCCACGAATCACTGACGACGCATTACTAGATTTGTCGCATTCTACAGAGAATCAATGATTTTCTTTACTATTGTCAGGATTATTTAACTATGCAAATAACTTCAATATATCTGCTACTTCTCATTTATTTATTTATTTACTGTCGTTCTAGTAAACAAATGAATCACATATTCAAAGAAATTCCAACTTCGAAAAAAAAAATTAATGAAAATAATGTTGGCAAAGATAAAAAAAAAAAGAAACCTAATAAAACATCTAAAAAACAAATAAACTTTTTTTTTTTAATTTTAGATAAGAAAAGGGATGCAGTAAATATCCAGTTAATGCATCGTATATTTATAACGTTTTTTTTTTTTTTTTTTGCGTGTGCGGGGCTTTATTTGTAACGGTTTGGGATTCGTGAAGTTTAAAAAAAATTGAAATTGAATTGTGCTAAAAAAAACCACACCAATGTCAGGAGACTGCCATCTAATGAAAGGTTTTAATTACAAGTTTCAGTAAGGCAATCACGTGTACTGAACTCTAAGTAAATATAACCTTTTGAAAAAGATCTTCACTTGAAGTGCAAAACAGTATTTGGTTCAAAGAAATCTATTCTTATAATAATCACATCATAAATCTGTTTTGAAAAAAGTGACAAAAGCTATATTATCATTTAAGACAAACGATAATACAATGACGAGAATATTCTTTAATGCACGCCTTAATCATGAAATGCCTGATTTAAAAAAAATCTTCTAAATTAGCCGCTTTCATCGGTCTTCTGATAATTTCACTTGGAATGAACCCGCATCTGATTCTCATAAATCCACTATAATCTACTGAAGTCTATTTGGATTTGGATAAAATGGATTCAATGGAATTTTTGAAGTTTACGTTCATTCCAGTGTAATTTGCTGTGGATCTAAATGCTTGTACTATAAATCATTCAACTGGATATGAGTTCTGGAAGTGAATATGTATACAGACTCTTAGAAATGATTTCAACAGGTTATATAATTAATATTTATGAACTTCGTGAACGGTCACAGTACAGCGATGCTAACGTGTGATGTTCGATTATTGAATGAAATTAATAACTGTAAGATAAATTAAAAACATTAATTAAAAATTAAAGATAAGTTAAAAATATCTAAATTTACGGATTTTAAAGTTATCTTTAAAACATGTTAGGAATTCATAAACTTTCAGCAGTGGATGCATTTCATAAGTTACTTGCAGCATATAAACGATTTGGCTACTTCCAAAGTGTCTTCTACTGAGTTACAGGCAAACTACAATCGTTCGAAAATCAGCGCCATATTTATGTTTCTAAATTCCTGTTTCTTACAGGTTAAATTTATGAGTTTAACTTCAAGTTTTTTTTTATTTAATTATGGAAATTAAAGTTTTTACGATCTTTGGTTTAATTCTTGATATATTTACTGGTCATTATTTGATTCTCAAATTTGTCACATACTTTAATAAAAGTCAGCGGACTCCCCCACGAGCAAGGTGCATCATGCCATACAGTAGCCGATGTAAATTGGAAGAATATGATGCTCCCAAGTCCGTGTGAAAATGGGTGCGAGAAGGAAACTGACAGAGTTTTGAGAGAGGAGTTGTGATAGGAGGACGCAATGCAATCTCATGCCAGTTCTTATCTGTTAGGCAAATTTTGTTGGCAAATTGAGCCATCCCAAGTCAACAGCAATTAGTGAAAGCATACTGAGATAGAAGCCTAGGAAGTCAACTGCAAGTGCTACCCGCAGTGGACGACCCACCACTCATCCGAACGTCACTGTAGGGTGCTACGAAAGATATATGTAAAAACCGCCATTCTTCGGTCGGCACGTTATATCTCACTTGAGTAGATCACAGCCACTGAAGATTTTTCGTGGGTGATTTATGAAAAGCTTTAATAGCCAATTCTTTCAAATATTTATTTGGTTAAAGATGAGCTCTTCTAATCATATTCCAGTCGATGTCCGGAACTCCGGACATCGACTGGAATATGAATCTGCACAAAAATATTCAGAACCGAGGCTCACAACATGAATGTCCATGATAAGACCGCAATATGCAAGGCACACGTTACCCAACCAACACGCAGCGTCGTTTTGTGGTGCAAATGGCGTGTACAATGGAAAGCTGTGTTATGGAGCCACGAATCACGCTACACCTTCTACCGAGCAGATGGATGGGTGTGGCGGATTACCAGAGTCCGTAACCCGAACTATGAAATTCGGAGGTGGCGGGCTGATAGTATGGTCTTTTTTTTTTTTCCTGGTTTGGCCTCGGACCTCCGTTTGCTGGGCCATGAACATTGAATTTCGAGAGGTATCTGAACATTCAGGACAGTGCAGTGCGTCCTACTTTGTGGCATTTCTACGGAACTGACCATTGACCTTATGACAAGGTGCAAGACAATGCACAGTGTCTTAAGACTGCTGCCGTAACTGCGTGGTTTGTGGACATCAACGTCATCACACTTAACTGACCTCCACAGAGTCCTAATCTGAATCCTACTGAACATCAGTAGCATGAACTGGAGCGTCGAGTAAGGTCAAGGGACCTTTGTCCCACAAGAGTCCACGATCTCATATGCCTAGAGCAAGAATGTTCCAAAATTCCCATTGATCGGTATCATACGCCTGTGCAAAGTAGTTTTGCTGCAGGCATCGCAGCGAAAGGAGGTCCTACACATTATTAAGGTGGGCGCCATGGCTGTGTATCAGTTAACTTCCTTCCAAGTAGTGTATATATTTGTTAGATTTCTCATCCTGATTATTTTCGAGTGAAACTCTACCCTATGATTCAGCAATAACTCTACTTATTGCTTATTTATGAAGCAATAAGAGCAATAATATAACCTCTATAAGAAGACAATCATCCAAGCTGCTTTCTAATCGTTTATTTCAAATGGGACCATTCCGGATTTCTTTCAAGACAACTGTTATTCCAATTTTGCTTCGAAATATGCAGAAAATTCTTTCTTGAGTGTGCACTTTATTTTATGAATAGGAGGTGTCCCCAACCGATCATAGAATAATTAAAAAATCTTCAAAAACATTATGCTGTTGATAACGGGGGGGGGGGGATTGTCTTCCAAATTTTAGGCCTTGCTTTTAGAACGCATGGTTTTATTTCAAGATTATGAACTTAGTGTCAACTTGATAACTTTCTGCGTGCGTAGCAAACTATGTTGCAAACATTATTTCAGTTTTACAGAAATAAACTCCGTTAATAATAATGAAGAACAAATCCCAAAATTTCAACAAACTTTTGAAATGATTGCGATCTTCTTGGCTCCACTCACTCCTACTAATAAGCAATCTAGGTTATAATAACATATTTACGTAATAACGACCATATTCATCTTAACCGGGATAGTATCCTTATGTGAAATAAACCCGACGATAGAACAGAACACACAAACGAGCTCGTTTTAACTTACGAACTTTGATTTCAAGTGTGCTTTCTCCTTATTTGTTAGAGGCCAGCAGCAAATTAAGATGTTTCGGTATCATGGCAACCCCACGTACAGTGAAGTATACTAGGCTGCGGGTTGCATTAATTACTCTTGTGTGTGACAACTACCCTGTTGATCTCAGATAGTGTTATCTGTGTAATGTGTACGGCTCATCGAGACCTCTTTCAGACCTTTCACAAGCACAAGAGAGCGTCACATTACAAATACGGTGTTTTGAGAGTGTAAACATGTGCTGAAACCACTGTTAAACAAAGTTGCTGAATGCGGCATGCATTCTGTAAAACTTTTGCCGGTACCTAATACAAATGTTATTCGTAACGAACGTTTTAATTTCCCACTTAGAAGTTTGTCTGTCTTGTATTTTGCAGCTGTTCGCTAAAGCATACATAGAACTATCAAAAGAATGGTGGAACTCGTGTCAAATTTGTGAATACCAACTAAATTTAATATCTTGTGGGGAACTTCTTATCTCGGTCTAGGCAAGAATAGTCTCCGATCTTCAACCAAACGTTGTGGATTCGGATCTGATTGTGCTGTCGATGTCGGTGGAAGATAATTTTCATCGCACGATATGAAACCACCAACTTCTCGTCTTAAACATACCCACTTTCATGTATACCAAGCAAACATGGTAGATTTAATTTAGTGTACAACTGCTGTCTATAGAGTAGAATTGCTGGATTTTCTGACCAGTAGCCCACCCACAGAGCAATGCACGATAGTCAATAACCTTTGATGGGTGGGATTCTTATTGAAGAGAGAGATTCAATGATCCTGTTGCTTGGCACTGATTGCAATTCTCTGATCAAAGTCATTAGCTTGGCCATTAAACACACACACACACACACACACACACACACACACACACACACACACACACACACACACACACACACACATTCTTTGTTTGCCTGCCTATTGTTTAGCCTGGAAGATGTGCAACACTCTCCGCCGAAGTGGTAGATATTATGGATGATAGAAGTGTACCTAATAACTGGGCTACTCGGTATATAACAGAAAATTATAAGTTTTCTTATAATTTATATTAAATTTGTATGTGTTTACATGGCTATATAATCTACAAAGTACATCGTTTTAGATGATGGTAATTCATATTTAACAATAATTATTTTCTATGCAATAAATTGAAATTGCAAATTACTAAACACATTTTCTTTGATTATTCTAATATTTTGATTCGGAGGTATATAACAATTGGCTGGATAAATTGTCACAAATAAAGCGTTCTGTTTTAGATGTTTTTGGATCATTTTAGGCCTAAACTGAGGAAGATGGTTTTAGAATAGCATTATCATTGTAAATAATAATGGTAATATGTTAGAAACGAGAATAAATAAATTCATAAATAAATAAATGTATATTAAACAGAATAGCGCCAAGTTTAATTCCTATAATAATGAATTAGGTCGCAATAATATGGACATTTTCTGTAACCCCATGCCTTGTGATTATATGCAATTCCTGTTCACTAAAATATCAAAAATTATTCCTCTGTAGATTTCTTTGTATGGTATCGAGTACTTCGCAACCAGAAGCTCAAGATGTTATAGAACGTGCAAAGAAATGAGTCAGTAGCAGAACAGAATATAGAAAATAAAGAGAAGAAGGGGACTATTTTGTTACCCAAGTCTTGTTTTAGAACCATTGCTTTGTTACTTTCATTTAATTATTCTACATCTTGTAGAAACTCAATCCACTTCATTATTTTATTTTTCCAGAAATCCAAGTGTCGGAAAATGGCGAATAAATATATTAAATTAATAACTATACGAATCTCGGTTTATTAAAAAAATGATATAATATTTCCCGAGATTGTCAAGGGTACAGCGTTATCTGTAGTGCACTTGCAGATGCCAGCGGGAGATTTGGTTTAAATCTGCATTTAATAAGAGAACAACAAAAAAGAAAAAAAAAATAATCCAGATAAGGAAAAGTAGCGAAGAAGGGAGAGACAATACATTATAATGTACACCGCCACCCTATCAACTGCCGCAACAGCTGAGGCAATTACCTTTCTTGTCCCCTTCCTACTTACCCCCTCTTTCCGTCTCTAACTCGTTCTTTCTCTATTTTCAACGCTGGGTGGCGAACCATCTGTCATAGCGAAGTTTTCTCAGTTCTTTCAGTCCTATTTAATGGTGTGTATGAGAGAATTACGCCATGATGGTGTCATTAAGAAAAGTGTTATTATTCATGTCTCTCTGTAGAACTCTATTTAAGCTGGTATGAGTTCTGCAAGGGATGGCAGTCCATTTATCATTCGGCAGAACGCGGGCGAAACTACAAAAGAGAGCGGTCTGCTCTGAAGGTCTTTTCTCCAAGAATAAGGAAGGTACGTTGAAAGAAGAAAACCACTTTCCAGCACTTTAAAATCTTATTACGAGTATCTTGCATTTTTCCACGATTGCCTGTGATATGCATATGCGTAAGTGTTCTTCTTTAGGAGGACAAGCTCCGTTTTCGTTCTTTTAATTTTTTTTTTCTTCTTTCCTTCCGACGTAACTTAAAGCTGCAATTTTATAAAATCTTCTTTGAGATGAAATTCCAAATGGGAGTTCTGTTCAAGGAAGCGTCAACTACTTAAACGTTTGTCTACAGATGATGTGCAGGCGCGAATCTAAAGACGGAGACGGGGATGCTGTGACAGCGCATTGTCTCGTTATTCCCACCTCTCCAGAGATGTTTAGATAAATAATTAAACTTCGTAAAATAAATTCTGACACATTTGCTTCTGTTTTCAAAAAGAAAATCAAACAGACCATAAACAACTTGCGCAATACACTTTATATTCAATGAAATGTAACTATTTAAATTGCCAACGCTTTTATCTTTTTTATTGATTACAGAATTTGGAGTATCTCAATTAATTAATGGATTGGGTTACAATCGTAAAGAGTAAATACTTGGAAATGAAAAGAAAAATGTTAAACCACCCATAGTGTACTATATGTAACTCTATGATGTCACTCGCTCATGACAACTTGCACACGAAAAAGTTATTCAGATGAGGGGACAAGAAAAACTGATAGACTAGGAGTTCGAATAAAGTGGGTTTCGCATGGAACTGGCTGCAGTTAACCAATGATAAAAATAAATCGGTTTTTCATGGGCAAAATTATCATGCTTGTTTATTCTTCACAACCATATAATAACGGATTTCCTTGATTTTAAAATAACTGCCAAAATAATTAGCATAAAAGAAAGCGATTATTTTGATTAAAAGACTCAGGATGTAGTTTCGTAATCGACGGATTTTCACTTATTGAAGCAATACCCTGGCGAGTGTACAATGGGTTTTTTACGATACAGAAATAAGTTCTATCATAAGAAAAATAAAAATAAAAAATCTTACCAAAACGAGAATTGATCAGAATAAATGCGGACTGTCAGTATGCCAAAATAACGTGGCAATTTTATCATCCATTTTCTACTTAAATTTGGCTTTAATTTCACCAAACCTTTAGTAAGGGATATGAGAAAGATATAATCAAAGGCTAGCCAGAGTCACTAAGTAAGGAACGGAAATGTTTAAAATGTAAAAAGAATACAATTTGTAAATAGGAAAACTTCAGTTGTTTCAAAAATTAAATAGCAAAGAAGTTGATGGAATGGTTACAAAGTTAAATTCATTAGGTGAAAATCGTTGTGGGAAGTTTCGAATTCAAGTGTATATTTTTAAATCCAGGATACATTCAATATTCAGAGTAAAACAGAATATCTTTAATTCCAAAGAAATCCAGCTTAACTATTCTTTGTGGAAAGTTAGTAACGACATTTTGAGGCCTGTGCTGGCATTAAAATTACTCTAATATATTTCTGACTCGAGCTTATGAAAACCCAAAACTTTCGGCAATGCACGGAAACATGACAACATCGATCATGTTGTCAACCAGCCACTTAACCTTCCCGTCAACTGAAATCACGCTTAATCTGCCTTTAGATGTGGGTAAAAAATTGTTTGGATACTTTTTTTTTCGGTAACATTAAAGCAAGTCCCCCATTTCCGTTCAACGCTATTAAATGAATGGATCGCATGCATTATAGTTTTCTTGCTTTTCTGTGCTGCAAGAAATAAATTTAAGATGTCTAGAAAGAGTAACTGTCTACAGTTTACTTGTTCACCGCTACCAAAAGATTTCCGTACTTAATTCGAGTAATAGTTGATGAAAAGACGGATAATAACTATATTAAATATTACTTATTTATTAAATATTATTTAATTAGTTTTAAGCTGAACGATACTGTATCATCATCGGTCAATTACGTAACCAATTAGTTGGCTATAATGACTATATATACCCGTCTGTAGCAACAAGTTTTGCTTTTTAATGTATTTATTAAATGCTTAGTCATCCCGCGGAGGAAAATTCTTAGACACGAAAAAAAAAAAAAAAAAAAAAACTTGAGAAGAGTCATCAGATTTAAAGAAACAATCAATGCCAACATCGAAACAAAGACTTCGAATTTTTCATCTGTTGCTTTTAAATAGCAGAACATTTATGGACACAGCAATAATCTCCAAATACAGCACATCGTTTCATGTGACGAATGTCATCTCTTAAAAGCTTGCTAAAATTATAATAAACGTTATTAATATTTTTAAAAGATTGATAAAATTTAATATATCAGGTTCTGTAATACATGCTTCAATTTCAGTTTTTGAAAATATTCTGCGTATTTCTGCTACTAGTCCTCGCATTATACCAAAAACATGCAATGTGAAGCCAAGGGGGAGAAATTTACGCAAGCCTGCTAATTCTAATCACTATCTCTACAATTACAGTGTAGGTATGTATACAAATGAAATTTCGTACATTTAGATCCCGATTATCAAATTTCCTTGCAAAATGCTGAACACGATGTCAGTTCTTGAAGAAGTTATAATTTTCTGGTAATTTCAAATATGTTCAAGAAAGTTTGAGAATTTTGCATGGGTCGTAATAGAATGTTTGTCAAATTATAACCAAAGCATTTAAGGCTGTAATTTGAGGCTGTAGGTAAGTGTATCGGATCTGTTAATTGATTCAATTTTTACGGGTTTTTTTGCCTATTGCCTATTTGGCTTCTGAGTTGAAAAACTGCGCCATCTTCCAACCAGACAATCTAACTGTGTGGATTAGATTCCCTTCTGAATCTTAATGTAATGTCTCGTGAAGTTGTTTTTTTTTTCTCTTTAAACAGTGGACCTAGTATACGATAATTCTATCAAAAATATATAATGCTGTTGTGAGAATGCCGGGTTTCCACAAAAACTTGAAATCTCCCTTGGGCTGAGACACGTTGTTTTGGACGCATAATACCACATCCATGTTAGCCGAATGCAAATAAATAAAACCCATTTCACTGAACACTAACCAGGCGGCATCTGAATTCACGTCTGGTTCTCAGCGTTGAAATACCTTGAACATGTTTGCCTGGGCCAAAATTCCTTTTCGTTGAAGTTAGTGTTTTCCATCCTACAATTTCGAATCTTGATCCCTTAGGGTCAAAATCAAGGGTAGAGATTCATTCAAAGATGAGCGAAGTAAAAATAAATATAAAAAAATAAATAAATTTTGGTAAACAAAAATACTCTTCCCTCCTACCAAAAAGCGAAATAATATCCTCTTAAAAACAGTGTGTCACGCGCGACTAATGACTTCGCTGCGTGCAGTTTATTCAGTCATACGACTTCGAAAAAGTAATTGAGTAAAGTGGAAAAAGAAGATTGAAATGAAAAAAAATTATTTGTACGACTAGTGACTTATACTTAGAACTAAAACTCATATAAGTCCTCAAAAGATTATCTATTAACCCCCCCTCCTCCAAACCACAAAAAAAAAAAAATGCAGTAAAACTTTTGCTAATTCTGAAAATAAAGAAAAAAAAACTATTATTAAATGGACTTTTTTCGTTAATTCCCTGTCCTTCTGCATTATTAATAATACAGTGGACAAAATATTCGCCTCAAAAAAGTTGGGAAATATCTTGTAATATTCTTTTATTTAGCTAAGCTGATGGTACCTAACAATCAAGCAAATGGACTTGTCGTTCACTCTCTTGAATAATGAGGATTTTACTTTCGTTACTGTTTTTATACCCTTTGAGACTCCGAAGCTTGCTTCCCCAAATAATGTGTTTGCAAAAGCATTGATAAAAATCACATTAATCTTTTCTAGACTGCAACTTTTAAGCCTGCACGGAAAAATGTTTTAAACATAATTTCAGAATAGTTTATACATTTTATTTAAAAATGTACTCGCCATTTTTTTCTTTTAACCTGCTTGCATCATGGCATTCTTTCTCGGCTGTTAGTCGGCACATGCGTATTTATAATGCCAGTTCATTTGGACTCAACATCATTAAAATATTTTCTAATTGCAACGGTACTTTTTGTGCGTGAATGTCAGACATTAGTGAAACGGCTTAATTATATTTAAGATTTATATTTCATTTAAAAACCGATTTAAAATGTAATCAGTTTTAAACTCAAGAATAAACATTCATAAATTCGTTTTTTTATATAATTTATTTTTTTCCGTTAGAGGGCAGTGTATCCATCTTTGTTATAATTTCAAATAGCTGATCGATCTGCAACAACAGAATTCATTTTTAGGAAAAATGAACTAAGCTTCGATTATAAATAATCTTTTCATTAAACCTGGATGAATCATCAAATTCATTTGGTGAATTAATGGCAGTGGAGATTATTTTTCGTAGTTAAATTTGTTTTATCGAACAATACATACCAGGACACAGTTGTGAACTCAAATACTCTTTCCAGACATACACCGTTTATATCTACTCTATACTATAAAATGATAAACTGAAATTGACAACGTATGTGACGTCGGCTTGAAACGGATGTAGGCTGTAACGTTTTTGTCAAGTTATTTGAAACTCAGGGACTACCCTGAGTGTCGAGTCATAGGAATTCAAAGAGAACCGGCTACCAGTCCGGAACACGGGGGGGGGGGGGAGGCGGCGGCCCCCCTTTTGACACACCCCGAGTGCCGAGTCTTCAGAATTCAAGGAGAACCGGCCTACTAGTCCGGAACACGGGGGGTTGGGCGCCGTAGGCGTCAGGGGACGGAGCCCCCTAGTGTGTGTGTGTGTGTGCGCATATATAAATTTAAGATTTCTACAATGTAAACACCTTGATGGGATTCTAAGTAGTGTATGTACGATACGTAAGCCTATTTTTTATGTTACACACTAAGGATTAAATATTGGCAATTAATTTTATACACACTTTAAGATAACAATCAGCGTTTAAGGAGAATATTTCGGAGACATTTTATATCTCCGTCGTGTCATAAAAATGGGTCATAACCGTACTCATACCGAAATAAATGAAAGTCGAACACTCCACATTTAAATTTTATTTAAAACCTGGAGAAAGTCGATAAGAAAAATAAAATGTGTGTACAGTTTTTATATGAAGCACTTGTATATTAAAATACAGTTTATATACAGTACTTGTATATACACGATACCACTCATAATTTTTTCAACGGTATTATATTAGTTTTTTTTTTTTCTTTCAAGAAATTGCTTGCTTGATTGTTGTTCCATGAAAGGAAAAATCTTGAATTATGCATTATATCATATATTTTTACTAATTGCATATCCCTTCCTCTATGGAGAAAGAAGTGGAATACAGTTTGCAAAACTTAACCAGTAATTAAAACGGTGATGGATCAAAATCGTTTGTAGTTTAATTTACAGTTGATAAGAATGCAGAATTTAAAACTTTACTTGCTTTCTTATCAACTGCAAATTAAGCTACAGACCATTTAATACTAGCAACAATTTAATTACCGGCTACGAGTTCGTTTAAGTTTGGTAAACTGGATTCCCCTTCCCTCTCTATAGAGGAAGGTGTTTCATACTAGGAAGGGAGATGCAATTGGCAATGATATTATGTGATATAATTCCCAATTTGAGGTGCTCCTTTCCTGAAAAAATAACTTACGTCTTTGAATTGTTTGCAACAGTAAAGAACTAAAATAGAACAAGTAATAGAATCTGCACTATTCCTTATCTCCTATACACTAGCACATCTGTTTACTTTCTTTGATGGCCATTTAAGATTTGGAGGCCTTGAATTGATAAATTTAACATATTCGTATCCTGCCGTGGCATGGATAGTTTTGTGTATGCCTTTAAGTGGAAGATGGATTTCATCCCGCGAAGCGAGGTCATCACCGTCGTGTTTATTGGAGACCTGAAGGAGCTAAAAAAAAATTCTATGGCTCGCCTGTAGAGCATGGTTTCAGATAATGTAAAAACAAATGAGATAATGTTTCGTTGGTAGGAGTAACAATACATGTAATGAGCAACATGAGTGACTATTAGTCATAAAACGAGTTGTCACAAAGCCAATCACATTAAAACGGAAACTTAATTTAATGCTACAAGTACTTCAGATTATTTGAGTACAATTTTTTTTTTTGATGAAACGTCTCCCTAAACAATATTGTTTCGCATCCTCCTTATTCTGAAACTAAGAGAAGGTTAACCATCCACGGTAAGAAAATGTTTTCTTACTCGCACTTCTTCAGGAGGATGAGCAACAACCATTTCTGTTTTCAAGCATCATCGTATACTAACTCTCGTGAACACATCGTTTCTGCCGAAAAACAAACAGTATTAGTCAAGTGCGGGGTGCACTTTACGCAATAACATCAAGCCCTCGACATCAAGAGAAGACGCAGACAACAACTGTAAGTGAAGCGTTGGAGAAAATCCTTCAAATCGATATCGCCTTAAAAGTATCTTTTCGTTAAAAGCAAAGAACTTTCATCTATTGGAAATCTTTGCTCAATTATCCCTGACGACTGGAAGCGATAATGAATTTCGGTGGAGCGCTTCGTGCAGCGCTGGCGTTACCGATCTGGGAAAGTTCAGTTTGCTAGCAAGTTCGGTAACCCACCCACTCAAGTAAAATGGTCTAATTCCAAGCTTAGACAATGCACGAAACTTAGCCAATGTCGGTAGAGTGCTATGAAGAAGAAGCTCCATCAGACTGTGAATTGAAGAGAAGACATTGGTTATTAACCTTTGCGTCAATTTTATAACGTACGGTTAAAACGAATATCATTCTGATTGTTAAAAAAGAACACCTTTTTTATTTATTTTTTATTTATATAAGTGGATATTAAATCCAGCATTATTTCAAAGCCGGATATAGAAACTATGAAAGTTTCGTAAGTTGACCAGAGAGCTTACGGGAATGCACTCACCGGCATTCAGTTGCCTTTGCGCTGACCACACTATTGTTCGAGATAAAATAATGTTGACGCAACTTCGACAAACAAACGCTTGCACTTCAGTGGGCCCTTGTGTCTTAACGTAGACTACTTATAGTACTAAAAAAAAAAAAAACTTTAGCCTAGTGAAGTCCTCCTCGTTGTCTCCTAATTTAAAACTTCCATCATTAGAAAACACACTTCTCAAATATTTGAAGATTTAACTACTCTTTGAAGGCCATTAAGTTTGACATGGTTCTTAAAAATTTATACATTTTCCCTGAAATTTCTCTTAGAGAGGGTTGCAGCTGATTACTAAGGAGATGATTATGAGCAAGGTGGTTTCCCGTTGTCTTCCTTGCCGTACTATATCCTATGACTGTACGTTCACGAGCTGGTTTGCTTGCTTGCGGGATGAAAAACGCCAGATAAACTGGCGGTAAAAACCCTGCTATCCATGCCCAAGACCTGCTAACTTGGCTATAGCTGAGGAAAATCTTTAAGTTCCTCACGTCGTCGACGGGAATCGAACCTATGACACTCCTTCCCCAGTCATATGGTTGCCTGGGGAAGGAGTTTACATATATAGTTATATGTAAACTATATATATATAACTTTTTATAGCTCTTTTACCAGATCGCCACATCATATTCAAACACAGCAGTTTCTTCTTCTTCTTTCCAGTTACACCAGAATGATATTCACCACCATGATCAGCAAATGCAGATAACGAAATGCGACATCCTACTGAAATATCTTCAGTGTAAACCATTAAGAATTTACCCATTTTATTCTTCACACATTTATTGCATTTAACACATTCTTGATCATAACTATTTCTTCTTTGCCTTTATTCTCCAAACATTTCCATACCTTTGCAGTTGAACCCAATCAAATGTTGTTTTTTTTTAGCTTTTTTTTCCAAATTCAAAAATGCATTAAATAGGCTTTTTCCAGTGTATTTCCATCATTTCCCGTAGAGAAAAATAAAATTATGGATCTTCCTTTTTCCTAAGAGCAAACTGCTCTTCTTTGACTATCCTAGATTTTCTCTCTTAATTTTGTTGCGATTATCATTTCATACATCTTTGCATAGTGACACAGTACTGTCCAGTATTATACACAAACACAAAATATATATTTTGTGTATATGTATACATTTTATATACTGTATTTTGTATAAAATTAAAAAAAAAAAAAAAAAATCTATATATATATATATATATATATTATACATAAAATCATTTATATTTTTACCTACAAGTATTATCAATATTTTAATGACAATGAGCTCCAATATTACAATTATTATTGTTGTTTTATGACTCTTCCACGCACGAGAGATTGTAAACATGTAACCTGACCGCCATATGTGGGCAAAGGACTTCATTATTTTGATTTTTAGATTTTTAATTTTTACATAATTCGGAAACCCGACTCTGGGAATCAAACATGAAACTTCTTAAGCCTTAAGATTATATATATTCTATATCTAAAAGCAAATTATCTGAAAGTTATTTTTAATATTAATCCCAAGCACAAGAAAGTTCGCAAAATAAGTCTAATGGGAAAGTGATTAACGAGATAAAAAGAATCTAAATGGGATGAAAGAGGAGAATGAGAGGTAGTTCGATATGTTTGGAGCTGAACTACACGTGGATGTACTGACCAGCAGCTGCTTGTGTTGATCTTTAGAGGAAGGTGGAAGTTTGGGGTGAACGAACTGATGGAGCAACGCCCTTTAAAATAATTATATAAAAGACAATGCAAAATAATAGCGACTAAGAAACAGTGTGAGATAAGGGCCATCTGTTAAACTGCTTGACAGCATTAAGTAATTCTTGAGAAGATTTGGTGTACCATCGCAAATGTGAGAACAGTATTCCAAAGTTAGACGAATTTCGGATTTATATAATGTTAGTTGAAGAGAAATATTTTCTTTAATGGAAGAAGATACCAAGAATTTTTCCAGCAGTCTCAAGAGGCTATAGATGTGACTGATCTGTTTCTGCCGGGGAAGCCTAGAAGTGAACTCAAGAAGAGAAATGCGATGTACATATATATGTACACAAGATGTGCAGTTATAAGTATAGATCACAATTATTTTATGACAATGACCTTTACAGCATCCTCAAATAGAAGTGTACTCTATGCACCAAAGGAGGTATTGTAATTGAATCAACAAATTTTGCTCCACTTTAATACCGCCTCTTGTTCATTGTCTGAAGACGTTATATAAATTTAAAACAAGAAAAAGCATACAACTGGAAACCTTTGAGTTGGGGCTTTGGATATGACTTTTGAAGGAAACAACTATTCTTACAGTAACTGAACTCTGGGAGTTGGGTATTCATCACTTTGTTTATTTAATAGGAACGAAACACATCCTCTTATGAACTGACGTGATTCTGTTATCAGTGCCGGACAGGAACTTGAAATTTCTAAACTCCAAGAAAGTGGAAACACATTCTTATAAAAAGACTAAATCAAGCCGAGGTAAATGAGCTTTCCGTGCAGAGTACAACGTTAGATAAACACTCTTCAGAAACGTTAGGGCCTTAGAGAATACAAAAGGATTAACTTCCTCAAGGATAAGTAAGATAAATATTAAGAAATGCATTTCTTATTTAAGAACATAATCCAGGTAAAATTCTTCTGCACAAAAACTGAAAAAGAAACGTGTACATAATAAAGAAAGACTATCTATCAAGTAACACAGCTTCATAATCCTTATAATATTGCGTCTATTTCAGAAAAGAGTTCTTCAAATGTTGAATAGAAGGTAAGACAAGACTTAAGAAAAGGTAGAGACAGTGGTACAAAACAAGTAGGATTACCGTAAACCGAGTATAATGGCTCGAAGTTTGCTTTCTTTTAAAAGCAAAGGATTTCGACTATGAATTTTAATCCGGTTGTAATTATTATACGTGTTCAGACTACACGTTTTCACAAGACATTCTTGCGTGATAATATACTCGTATCAGAGGATTTACTTAGCTGGCCTACTCTTATTCTTTTCTCATTATACTCTTAATTAAAAGATTAGATGTTGCCACTCTACATGTGTGCACTCATATTCACTAATGCACGATGAGGCAAGTGTTCTTTCTTATATCACTATACTGTAGCTACCATATTACAGAGACGACTACTTACTGTTAACCTAAAATAAAGACTTAAAGGTGGATTTTTTCCTCCATCAAAAATAGCTCCCTGAAATTTCAATATTAAACAGCCGCTGTAGCTGTTTAATCCGATATTGCTTCTGCACTGTTTATCCTAATAACATAACAGGAGAATTTTCTGTAGGATCAAGACCTCCTAGACTAAAATAATGAAATACAAAAATGCCGAATGTTTGCTTTCAAAGCCAGAAATGAATTTAAATAACTAGTAGTTATCGAATATTGCAATCAAAGAGCATTTGTAACTTCGACATAAGTTTCTTGTATATCATTTCTTACAGTAATCTTCGAAGAGGCGTCTTTTATTAATATTCATTAAGATTTCACTAATCTGTCAGCACCGTTTCGATCCGGATGTTGATTGAAGCTTTTGTATTCATAGGAAGAGATGGTTACATTTATAGACGATCTTGGGATTTTAAATGCAATATATTATTAAACGCTTATGAAGTAGCAAATGCATGTTAATATTTAGGTAAAAAAGTAAGTACGAAAATTATTAGTGTAATCATAAAAAAAATAGTATTTTGCAATATCATTCAGGCCTAGCGATATTATTCATTGCCGCAACATTTGATCCTAAAAACCTTACTGCCAAATTCCTTTTTATCATTCGTACTGAGTACTACGAATTCTATTCAAATTTGGTATGTAAAACCTTTACAAAAATGTGTGGCCTGCCAATATTTGTTTTTGTTTTAATTACGCTATTTGATGGATCACAAGGGGAAAACTTATCGGAATTATGTTTCGCAATAATTTCCCTCTGGCTAGATGAATGACATGAAATCTGAGAATCGCACTACAGCATAAATGTCGGTGGGGTTCAATTCTGGTTTCGATTGGCACTTTTTTATTGGCGATATGATTCAAACTGATATTATTAATTCCTCCGGCAGGAAGAAATTTAATAAAATTTGAATTTATATCTGGCGAATTTATATTTGAATTTATATTCTCTTCACCGAATGTCGTTTAACATCATTGATGATTTGGACAAGCTATCTCTAATTGACCATAAGGGTGGAGATTGACTGCCCTTCAGTTTTCAAAAATGGCGTTAGAAGATCTCTTAAAATGTTTGGTCGCGTTATTTCCGTATTGGTTTAAATAGAGTCAATTAATTTTGGAAAATTAGGAAGGAAAAGTATATGTCTACCTAGAGTATAAACTAAAATTAGGTCGAAATTTGATTCAAGTATTATAACGTTTGATAAGCTACTGTTATGCTTATCAAATTTTTATAAAAGTACCACCAATCGAAAACGTTTCTCAGTCCCGTCCAGGAAGTACTGGGAACTATTCTTCCTGGACGGAAACTAATAGTACATTAGGATCCGGGGTATGCTAAGACATTTAAAGACTATTTACTTTTGTTTTATATAATTCTGGAAACTCTTCTCTAGTGACCAAATAGAGAACTTTTTCAATCCATTTCAGGCCCTCAATAGCGGGTCGGGAGTCTCAAACCGAGGAACGAAATTTATCTCCCAACTAAAAACAAACTCAAACATCCAGTCCGACAGAATCCGCTTCCTGTGGTTTGGAGAGCGAATACGTTAACCATTCGTTCGACCATTGCAGCTGTTATACAATTTTGCTTGTCTTAATTTTGCCGATAAATTTGAAATGAAAATTGCATTTCCTGGATGCTTCAAGTATAGATTGGACTTGATTCTCCAGTCTCACAGACACTCTTAATCGCTCTTGCAGATACCTGTCTCTAACATTACAGACAATGACGCTTTTCCACTGAACTGACATCCATCATTTCTCCACTTTCTGCTAATACCCACTACATCCGTACCGCAAATTTGCTCGACTGCAAACCAACAGAACTGGCTTGTCCTTATCCTCTTTCATTAACCTATGTATTCTGTTGAACAGCCTTCTCGTAGAATTGCTTCCTCATGACTATTTCAAAATAGGCGATCAATAGATTCCTTCTCTTTAGCCATGAACACATAAGGCACTTATTTTCTTATATGATCAACAGTTAACTATGTGTAGCGAAATTTAAAAAAAAAAAAAAAAAAAAAAAAAAAAACATTTATTCTTATGCAGCCACATAGGAATTATTACTATCACTTTGAGCCAAATCAGATTCGAAAGAAAACAGTAATTCCTCTGACAGAAATAAAAAAAAAAAAAAACTAACCTCTTACGAAAAAAAAACGCACCCGTTGAATGCTGGCTAAAGTAAATCTCGTGAGTACTTTAGAATTTTTCGAGACGTACTTAAAAATTAAGAAAACCTTCAAATAAAACGTTACTATAATCCTTTATAATGCTTATATCGGCATCGTGTTTCTTTTTAAAATACGTCCAATATATTTTTAACAGTGTTAGTGATTACTATACTCGAATATTTGGGACAATATCCCCACTTACTTAAAGGTGGGGATGTGTTAGTTTTCAAATCAGAACGGATTCGCTAATTAAATGAATCCAAAAGAGAATCAGCATCGTTGTAGTCGGACATAACTGCAACACAGAAAAACGAACTACCAACCGCTTCCTAATGCAAGTTTCGTTTTTCTTTTGGTTTAATTATTTCAATAGATTAATTAAAATCTGCATAATTATCTTAAGTGATGTTCGATTTTTTTTAATCTTTGTTTCACGTAATAAAAACATTTCCAATTCCTTTTCAGTTTTGTTGTCAAAGCATGAGCTTGTCTCGAGCACGAATGCGCTCGAGGCAAGCTCATTCGAGCCAGTCTCGTTATTGATTTACTTAATATATTCACAACTTTCCTGTATCCTCGAGTTTATTAATTTAATATCACGGTCTATCAAGTGTAGCGGAATTTAAAGTTGCTCTTAGTAGCTTCTGTTCACATCTACATAATATCTCCATAAACTTCTGCATTGCAGTTATCCCTTTGAAAATTTTAAGAATATTTTTTTCTTTTTTTCTTTTTTTTTTTTTTTAAAAAAAAAAACAGGATTTTCTACATATGAAAGTCCTATGGGGTTTTTCTTTGAAGGAAAAAACACGAATATTTGACTTCATTTAGTGAAGAGCATCCATCACACGGACAACGGCAAAGTTCCAATAAAAGATCTGCGACGCTACTTCTGGAAATCAGGTCTGCATTTAAGATTCAAGTTCTTGCATTGAAAACAGTTTTCGATTTATCAGTAAATATCGTCGCTGTGCTGTTCGCGGAAGCAGCCATTTATAGAATACACAAAAGTTGCGAAGTCTGCATATGAAATGAAGAATTTCCGTGTCGTGTCTTCTAACAAATTTTACTTTAAAATTCGGGCAATGTTCATCATTGTATATCAAGGGAATAATGATCGCTCCGTGACACTTGGTAAAGCACTGGAAATATTATCCACAGCACAAGAAAATCAATTTCCTGAAATAACGAACGCATTGAGTTAATACCCACCCCGTGCTGACGCCACCGAGTAGAAAGTGCTAAAATATTTTAAAACTTTGTAACTAATTCTCCTACCTTGTTTACTCTTTTGCGCAATGTTTATCTTTAGATTTATTTTGCATTGTCTGAAGGTGACAAAAAATTTAACTAAAGCAGCCTATTTTTAGATTCGTTGCACAACAATAATGCATAACGTTCCATTGTTGCTGTTATAATAAAGCAGACGGATAGAAGCTCAAGTCATTGCACATTGGGAAATGCGTGTAACAATGGACCTTTCAGTCTTAACCACATTCCTTTTGTTTCGAAAATGGGAAATAATATTCAAACTTTAACTATAACGAAATTTTTCATCAAATTAACTTTCAAAATTTCTTTAGTGGGAATATGTGGGAAATGAGTTCGAAAGAAACTGTGAATTCATCGCAAACTTAGATTACATAATATTACTGTAATATGAAAGTTGTAATAAACTGACAGGCCTGATAAACTAATAAGGGTTATTTAACGAATAACTTAGTTGTTTAATAGAGACATGCACGTTAGACATACCGTAGAGTTTCTTGAAGTGGTATATTTGTAAATGCAATTGGAAAAAGTTCCAAATGAATCTCTACATCAGCTGTACTATTTCAAAAACTACATCTTTTACAAGTAGATTGCCCAGTTCTATATCACCCGCTTTGGCTGAAGCCCTTGCTTCTCATTTCATCAACACTAAACACGGAGTTCATTGAAACCATACTACGATGCTAAACTACAGCAGGTTCAAATCTGATTGTCTATTTTCTGAATCGTGTGAAGCCCTATCCCACCGTCCTAATCTTAATCGGACAGACTGCATGCCTATTTCTAAGTTTCAGAGAGTAATTGCTGTTAATTGTTTATATAATTCTTTACATTTTTTATTTACCGGTTTTAAATTAATTATACATCTATTCCCGCATCTCTGAACTCTAATAGCATTTCCTCCTACTGGACAGCTGCGACCGAAACACGTGATATTATATGCATGCTGTGTGACTCGTTCTTGTATTCCGAATTTAAATATTATTGCCAGTTCTGCGTTCTCTCTGATCGAAGCTCGTGTTACATTGAGCCAAATATGTAGGAGTAATAAATGATATTTAGTTTTCTCTTACTTGCGCGAAGCCGTTATTCAAAAAACTCACTTATTTAACCAACTAATGAAATAATAATAAATGTGCCCAACGCAACACTACAAGAATGTTTACCATTCTATAATGACAAGATCTAATTATAATAAAGAAAATTAATCAAATACTGTGATTGGCTCTGTGCCCGGAATTCTCACCACATAGCCAATCACAGTATTTATGGATTTACAATAAACGGTATTTAAACACTGAAAATAGCATCCAGTTTCCTGTCCTAGAGCCCAAAAATGTGATTTTTAAGTCATTCAGGCTTCCAGTAAGCAGAATGATGTTCTCACACCAAGAACAACTGGGTTCGAATCCCACAAGTAGGATGCGTTTTTGAAAATCATTTACCAGCCAAAGACAGATATTTACAAGTGCAGCATGTGCATTCAAACCCGTCCTCTGAGATGGCATTCACAAACGTTCTTTCGAAGTTTTGAATTCATTTATGAACAACATTAAATTCACCGACTTTCACAAAATTACAAGTGAATCAAGGTGATAATGGATTTAAACAAAAATGCTCAGGATTTAATGAAACCTCAGAACAAAAGCTTAGCCAAAAGATGTGCCCAACATATTGGAGTGGGAAGAAAATTTTTCTGAGAAAAAAATAATGAAATGTGCGTTAAAAGATTTTCCAAAAGAAAATTAATGAATGAATCAGTGAATACAAATTGAGGAAAATTTGTAATTCTCCAACAAACCAAAACATTTATACAGGAACATGTGATCATAAGATCACATGTTCCTGTATAAAGTTATCCGCAATTATAGCGTGCATCTGATAATCGGGAAAAAAAAAAAAAAAACATGAAAGATTCACTCAAGCAAATTCGCTGAAATGAATAGAAACTTATCCGGAAGAGTATAGTACGCCCACACTTTGTAGAGCTCTGCTTACCTTAACGTCAAGAATAGTCGATTCATGCTGAAGGGGAGAAAGAAATGAAGGACGTACGAATTGGTCGCCAACATGAGAAATCACGTGCTTTCTTGTCTGTCGCTGTACTAGTTTAAAAACTACAATGTTCGTAAAAGAAGAGCTAAATTTTCCGACCTGTGATAATAAACAAACTCATCCCAGAAGAAGACGGACTGATTACCCTATTATCGGAATGGATTCTCCTTTTTGTGACATGCGCAGAAGTGTCGAAGGGTCTCGAATCTGTGGGCTTACTATATCAAAACTAATTTTTGCGTCGACGTTGTCACCGATGACTTGAGTCCAGTTTTCGTCATCAGAACTATTTATTATCATCATTATGTGACCCCTCCAGGGAGTCCAAAGACTCATCGAGGGAGGGCACCTACACAACTCTGTCTTCACCACTGAATCCAATTACAGGAACCACATCATTTAAACCAACGCCATCCACTGCCCACCATCACCACTAGTTTTTCTACAGACAATCCACAAACATCCAAGCCCATGGCGGGATTCGAACCCGCAGCCTTTTGGCTAGAGTGAATACGCTAACCACTCGGTCAACCAAACGGGCTTTTTTCTATTTATGTATGTGTTTCTAAGATTAACGCATCACTCATTTATGTAAATTAGATTACAATATTTAATAATCAACGTTTAAAATAAATATTGCAACTCTTACACCGCTTGTGAATGAGTATTTTTTTTTTTTAAATTGATCATCTATTAATTTAAAAATCTATTTAATTTTTTTGAAAAAACATTGTTTCTATGACAACAGAATATTCAGCGAATTATTCTGTTTAGAATTAATTCCTCTTGTCCATCTTTTATGAGTTAAGAACGTCAACTCTGATGCAGTCGATAAACGAAACTGAGCTTAATTACGTAGACTTGTATTGAATCGAGCTGCTTTCACAACGAAATCTAGTTGAACGTGCATGATAACAGAATGTATAAAATGAAGGATTGAGACTTAGTCGTGATGAATAATAAAAAAGCAAACAAAACATTCGGATATTTCCAAATTAAATTCATTCATCCGAAAATATTTATTCAAATTACATGCTGTATTTGTTAATGCCACTATAAACATGAAAAAACCCACAAAATTAAAATACAAAATTATTTGTTCATTCAAGCAATTGTAAAGGAACGAAAGTCTAACAGAGCTTATCGTATTCGAAGTGTATTTTAGAAAATTCATTAGCCTAGCGTCCATTTCACTTGTTATTGACTGAAGTCTCCTATAGAATTCAATATTTTATCATCTGAATTTATTATTATCAATATTTAAGTAATGTACCGAGACTAACCTTAATTTTAACTAAGTGACTTAAATAGAAAGACAGTTCTCTTGGCTCGACGAGTTACGATCGTCTAAAAGGAATAAGAAAGTTCCTGGGCGCTTCTTCAAAGGAATTTGAATTTTAAAAGCACCCGAAAAACAAATATCTGTAAATAAAAAAAAAAGTCTTGTGCTTTGCGAGCTGCATATAGAGTTTGATGATTGATATATGGAAAACAGAAATGAAGGGGAAAGAAAAATTTGAAAAGGAAGACTTCTACTTTCAGACCAAGTTGAAGCAAAAATCGATTTGTTTTGTTCACTGGAGACTCTTTTCGGAATTGTTAAAATCGCGAGAGCAACACTTAAATAATATATTTAATACTTTATATTTATTTTAAATAAATTTAGCAGTGCTCCTAAAGATTAAGATTACTGTATTTAATACCCAGAGGTTTTTAAATCCAGAAATAAATGATTAGCTCTTATGACCTTAATGAAGTTTTGATTATTCTAAAGAGAAACGTCACAAATGATTGAGTTCGAAATGTAAACAATGTCGAAACACGCAACAATTGATGCATTCTAATGATTTGAAAATTTTCAAAGTTGATGACAAACGAACTATTTATTAGCAATCACACTAAATATTAACACTGTTATAAAGAATATTTTTGGGATGATATAATACAACTCGAAATTCCAGCATCATACGTGTTTCGTTAACGTCGTATATTATTTCACAGTTTCGTTAATTTTTATTTTTCATTTAAATAATTTTAAATGAAAAAATTTCATTTAAAATTTCCAGCTCTTCAATTAAGAAAAATCGGAGTTTTAAAATCTCTCATTAAACATGTTCAAATTCACAGTGGATTGGTTAAGTTAAAGAACTGAATGATTTGTTGCAATGAACTAAATGTTCTCGTTGAGCTCAAGCATTATTATTATTATTATTTGACACCTCCAGGTAGTCCAAGGACTCATCGAGGGAGGGCACCTGCTCTACAACTCTGTCTCCACTGCTCAATCCACCAACTGACTGCAACTACACCAACGCCATCTACCGCTGACTACCACCACTAGTATGTCAAGAAAACTAATTTCTTATTTGTTTAAAATATTTAAACTAGAAACTAAATTCAGTTTCTAAGAATTAAAAAGCTTTGATTAGAGTATGATGTGTTCTCATACATTCACGCCATTCTCTGAATGGACGAAAGTATTTAATATCTATTAATTACGAGTGTCCTCAGGCGATATGTTTCTTATCTTAAATGAGAGATGGTTTTCACGCAGGAAATATCCTGCTGACTCATCTTCAATTGGAAAGTCCTTAAAAAAGGTTCCTGATCTTTCCAAATGCGTCGTTATTCTTCTGAGTGTATTTCCCTAATCCCTGGGGGATTGGATTAAATCAGTTAAATATTAACCTCACTAATGTGTTTATAGGGACGTGTTGTTAATTACGAGGGAAACGTTTTTCTAACCAATGTTCATCCAAAAACGATGCGATGGAACCGTTGGTAAGATCCAAAGTACACAAAAGGATTTTGAAAATGCGTGGAATTGTATATTTTGCAAGGTTTGTCATAAACCTTCTTACATATCATCAACCCGACATTCATTTGCGAAGTCCAGAAACGTACTATTTATTAAATTTAACAAGCGTGAGATTTTTTTTTTTTTTTTAATTACGAAGCAACTTAAACTCTGTTCGACGGTATCTTAATGAAGTCTATTAAACCCTACCTGGAATATGCAGTTTAAAGTACAGAAGTAAATGTAGTTTATTCTGGAGTTTCGTTCCTGGAATCAGTTACAAATGAAACTGATAAAAACCAACTGGACTTCTTTTTTTTTTTTTTTTTTTTCGTTTGTGGCCAGTATTAAAAAATGCCCGTCATGTCTCCCAGCCAAAGTCATCCTTTTTTTTTCTTCACATCCGTGACAGGTAATTAAAACAGTCCTTCATGCAGGGAAACGCAGCAGTTTTTCTTACAAGAAGGCAGCAACTTGCGTCAGGTGGATGCCATCCGTCAGTGCGAATGACTGCATAAAAAAATACTTTGACAACCGAGTTAGAAAGTTAGTTCGGAAAAAAGTAACCTCGGACAGTTTAGGAGGTCAACTGTAGATTACTACTGCGTGTTGAGAAATAATGTCTTTTATTGAGTCTCCAACTAATTCACAGGAAGATGAAAGCAGTAATAACTTCACCCTTTCTGAGAATTGCAGGAAAAATCTGAAATATTCAACAGTAACTGGAAAAGAATAAAGTTTTCTGAACTGCTTTAAAAATCAATGGAATCTTCCAAGTTCTTAATAGTAAATAAAAAAGGGAACATGAAACGAGCGAGAATTTGTAACAATTCCCATTTGTACAATACAATAGGAGTATTTCGCGATCCCTCTGAAATTCCCCACAGCGATAACGCATAGGATTCAGTTTCAAGTCGAGCGAGAAGCTCTGAGCATCTGATTTTTATAAGAGCACGAACAAGATGCAGTGAGGGAGGGGGGGGGTGGATTATGACGTGAAAAATCTGTCGACACTCTTCGTTTGTGTGGTTTCCTTCATCAAACGTCATCTAGCGAAGGTCTTAAATATCGTGATAAAGGGTTTGATTGTCAGCGTATACTTTCGACCCAAACTCCTAATAAACATTCTTTTTTCGTCGACTTTATTTGCTAAGCTTTCGACCGTCGCCCAAAAACGTGCTTTTACTCATGCGCACCTTCCTTTTTTTTTTTTACCACTTTCTCCCAATTTTCGCTGTTGCTTTGTTCTTGATTATCTAAACCGGGTACATGTAAGAAGCGCTCCAACTATAATACACTGATGACCAACCAGAGCGTCTAACAATAGCCAAGGACATCTCGTTTGACTACTAACAATCCCTTCCGCGACTTACAGCTAGGTGGTAGTCTTCTTCCCTTCAGTATTAGACCTAGTGGCCTGTTACGAGGCTATCCTTATCCCTTCTAAGCCGTCCCCGTCCCGAGGATAGAGTGGTTATCCCTATGACTCCCGGTGTGTCCTATATCTGTAGATGCGTGTGTTCACAGGACCAGTTTGCCTGCTTGCGGAAGGAAAAAACCCAGATAAACTGGGGAGAAAAACCATGCAGTCAACGTCCAAGACCGGCTAACTTGGCTATGGCTGAGAAAGATCCTTAAGCTCCTCACGTCGTCGACGGCAATCGAACCTAGGACACTTCTTTCCCAGGCATATGGTTGCGAGGCGCACAGCCACTAGGCTAACCGCGCGGACCAGCTAGTGGTCAATGTGCGAAATTGGTGTCCCTCTAGCGATGAACCACCAGATCTCAATCGGTATCTCGCCAACTTAGTCGCTCCTTGTCAGCTGAAGATGAATTAGCTCGTTATCCGGAAGTAATGACGGTGATAGGTATTTTTTTCTTCCAGTTATGCAGGTGAATCGACTGAAGCATTTAACAGCCATATTAAACTACGTTACATCGGCCATGAGTCCAACTAACCAAATCTTAAGCCGTTCACTACGTAAACTTTCGGATTACCTTGTGTGTAGTAGTAAGCGGCTTAAGGTAGTCGGCTTGTGTGTGCGTAAGAAAAACTGCTGCACCCACCGAAAATTCGCTAATTGGGATTCCTTTGCAATGTCAACAGAAAAAGTTTCCGTTGTGGACTTGATTCAAGGGGTGTTTGGACAAAACGAAATCCATCTGTTGTTATACCGATTGCACCACGTTGGAAGGTGATGAAGGTGTTGGCGGGAAAAGCTGAATCGTATTAAGTTTTTATTTTATTTTGGCTTTCAGATGATGTTACACATATACATAACAAAAGACCTAATTTGCAAAATAGGATATGCGAAATAAGTATTTTTTCAAGAAAGGAAACATTACTGGTGATCATAATGTAAGATGGGCAAAGAGCTGTACTCTCTCTCTCTCTCTCTCTCAAAACAGTTTGAAAGATTGAATGTTAGTTTAGGCTTATGTGATAAACAAGTTATGCAACGAGGAAATGTGAATTGTTTGTGCTTAAACCTGTCACGAGGCTAAATAAGTTGCAAGACGTAATTAGCTTTGATTGATTAATATGATTACAGTAAGCGTGTCGGATATACTGTAGGTCGCCAACGAAGTGAAGAGATCTGCATAAAAACACGTTTTCTCCTTCTTATCAGGATATATTATGTGATGCAAGATTTTTTTTTTAATATCAAAAGTGAAAACCTCCAGAAATTTTAATCGTCCATTTCTCGTCTCCTGAAGAGGTGGGGAATATATCGAGAAGGATGGCTCTATTCTTCTGAAACAGTTCTGTGCATTTATTAGACAAAGCTTTTTTTTTTCTTAATTCGAAACCGTACATTAAAATCTTTTAAAAAAACTTGATCATTATTAACGAATTAATCAAAAAATCGCTTATGATTATTATATTATAAACGCTGTCTAGAAAATGCTAAAAACAACACAAAATCCAGTTTTTAATATTTCAAGATATATTTATTTCTGTTTCCACGCTATCCTATCTGTAAATTGTAAAGGAAATACTTAAATTACTTGTTTGAGTATTTATTATAAATTTGTCGGGTAACATGGAGAAGGGGAAAATATGAAGCAATGATAACTTGCCTAGGTCATCAGAAATTGTCATTAATTTAATTTCACTTGACTTGATATTAAATTTTTGTCTGAATCCTTCATCCAAGCGAAGCAAAGTTTGCGTGACCTTCGACGTATTATTTGTATGCAGAAGCTTCTGGCTTCACATCCATTGCCTATTTTTATATAATCATTTTAGGTATTCAAAACAAAAACGGGAAAATTCATCACTCAGTCCACTTGCTACCTTTATTGAGATCTCCACAGTGGGAGTTAGATCCACGAAGATACAAACGTTACATCAATGCAAAAGTCATTTTCTACAACTTCTTGTCAAATATTATACACTTTGTAACAGATTTAAAAATCTTTCCATGGCTTTTCAATCGCAGTTTCAAATTCTTGGATGGCAAAATGTTACACGTAATGTAAATTATGTTTAGGAGTTTTTTTTTCAAAGTAGTTCTTCCATAGTAAGAGTTCTTTGTATTTGTTTTGAGTATCTTAATATTTTGATGTTAATCATTTGGTCGTCATTTCTTTGTCATAAAGAATTAGCTATTAGATATAATTTTCTGCTTTTATGCATATATTCTGATAATATATAAATGGCAGTATTGTCTATAAAATGGAAAAAGGCGCACCAATGTTTTTGAAAAAATATGAAGAAATATTTTTCTCTAGATATGTTCGTTTCTTAACGTTGTACATCCCACCAGAATGACATCTTTCACTGGGATTAAAAATTCTACTTTGGAGCAAAGCTTTTCTCATAAGAAGCTATAGTCTTTCGGCCTTCTTATATTCGATTCAGCATCTTCTTATGAAATAAAACAAGCAGTTTATGGATAACTATTGAGACCCTTTCTAGGCGTACCTATTTAATATTTTAAAATTAATTCCAAGTTTTGTAAGCTGCAAAAATAAAATTTAGTTAATAATTTAAAGCAAATTACTCAGTGCACTACATTACACTTTCCAACAATACTCTAATTGTTACAAGCTAATTTCTTGACAACAATGAATAGAACTGTCTGAAGCAGACGTGATTCTGACACTGATCTCGATATTTATACTCGATTTTCTTTGTTTTACTATCCGATGTTATAAATTGATGCTTAACTGAATGGAAGCGGAATTTTAATAAAGTTTTTTTCCACTAAAATCTTTATTAGAATGCCCGATCGATTGGAGCAATGAATAAATCTGCACGCAGATTTCACAGTTGAAATTTCCGTCACCTTCCAAATAAATGGAATATCGATCAGTCATTCATGGATAACCTAAGGAAAAGTGAATATACTTTTCTGCATTCAAACTCTCGGAAAGTGGCAAAAACCTTCCAAAGACGTGCAGTTTTACTGTTCCACGCACAGTCTTATAAATAAAACACGAGCTGCCGGTCCAAATAAATAACTAGATAAAGTAAAAATGTTCCTCCACCTAAAATCATAACAGGGATATTCGCTCCTTATTTATAAGACGCGCTTCGGGGTGATCTCGTTTAATACGTAAAACGGGACCGCGCTTGCATCCCAAGCACACGCACGCGTCCTGTTTCGGGCATCTTGTTTATTCGTTTCTGTTAACTGCTAACACGTCACCGTATGACGTTTATAGGACAAAGCGAAGCAGCCTCCTGACTTGCTCATCTTCTGTCAGCCATCTCGTGTTTACATCTCCCAACTTCGGAGACTTGCACAACTTTTAATGGCACGCTATGATTAATGGGTTGGGGCTTCTGCTTTAGCACAACTTTCAACTCGTTCCTCGGGGCTAAAATTATGGTGGAAGAGACAAAGATATGCGATGTGCTTTTCTGTAATGCATCCTCTTCATCCTCCCGCTGACGTCTTCCTCCCTGTGTTTTGGTCTCATTCTGTCTACGTGCATGATTTCACATAAGTCATACCGAGCAGAAATAGCGCCAAAAAAGAGTACAAAAACATGTCTACGAAGAGGCAGAGAATCATAAATATTTCAAATATTTGCCTTTTCAACATTTGGAGTACATTTTGCGATTTAGTTTTTAACTCATCATAACAGATTATAAAAATCAATCATCCCCCCCCCCTCAAGTCCAACTTTTTTAAAATATCCCACAGTATCGATCTTGTCTAGTGGACAAATGCACACAAAACTAAATTCCCATGAATGCCCTATTTTAAAGGGACAGAGACTATGTAATTTTTTGGACAATACGGGTTCAAACTCGCAAAACCGATGTCTTTAGAAAACCAACAGAGGAAGCAGAAATTCATGCACTCCTTAACGTTTGTTTCTTAATGGGGAAAAAAACTTTTTAAATATTGTTGAAAATATTAAATTAACACAAAACTAAGATCTTGCTGAGTAAATAATATCCTTTCTTTCAATGTAATTAAAATTCCATTTATTTTTCGCACTCCAGTGGAAATTAAGATTAATTGCAAGAAACTAAATCTATATAAATACATTATTTAAAAATTGTTGAGTTTCTTATTTATAGCTATTTTAAAGCAAGTATGATCATGATAGAAAGTATTGCTTTTAATGACTCAAATACGCAGAGATAATTTTTATTTTTTAAAAAACGCTTACGCCTTTTTTTTTATTTTCTAAAGAGATCAGGCAGTGGGACACAAACTAAACTGTGAAAGTCACGGAAACTGTTTTTCACCCTTATCCGTTACCAATAATTCAGCCCATAGCTACCAATGGTTTTAAAGGCATTGGGATAGCAAAAGTACGGCAGATTACTGACGCTATATCGTGATTCTAAACGCTAACTAGTGTTGTTGTCTGAAATAGCGTAGGTCTATGATCGATTTCTCCGAGTTGCGTGTTTAAAAATCCAAGTTTCCGAGAGGGAGGAGGAACTTTCCTGAGCCCGAAAGAACAGACTGGAAAAGAGTTCCTCTCATCGGCAACGACAATAGAACTCATACCGGACTTTGTTCTCTCGGTATCGAGCCAGATACCTTTCTTCAAGGCTACAATGCATGATTTAAAATTATTTTTAATGAATTACTTTCTTTAGTCAAATCCAAATTTATCTAGATTATAACCTCAGGTGATATTCAAACCCCTAAATCTTCATGACAGTTTTAATTATTTTTTAACTCATCATTTATGTGTCGATATATGTGTCGAATTTAGGGTAGCGGACAGATTAAAAGCAATTTCACAAGTGTTCTGAGCCACAGATATGTGATTTTGTAGCATGTTCCCTTACGGTGGTCTGGTTGCTACAAAATTACGTTTGGGAAGGGATATCATTTCAATAAAATCGAGCTGAGTTGATATGTGAATCCTATCCACTAAAGATTACAAGCTTATATAATACATCAGTATCGTGGCTGGTAGGATTAGATAATTACCTTCTGTGTCTGGAGATTAAACATGCAACTTTTTCAAAAGCTTCAGTGGTATGAGACCACCACGCTGCCTGTAATAGACAAGAAGGGTAGTTTCAGAGGGCGAAACCCATAATAGATACGCTATTCATTCGACCATCGAAGACCGGCTTGCTATGGACATACGAAACGAAAAATTGTGGTGAATTGTTAACTTTCTATGCACTATTAATTCTTCGGTGTTTATTTATTCAAATATATATTATTTTGATACAAAATACCATAAAAGTTTAATAATAATATGATTTTTTGGTAGTTTTTTTAACTAAGAGCTTATAACAAATTTGTCTGTGATTTCAGACAAATTTGAAACAGTAAGAATCTGAATACTAAGATTTGTACGAGAGGGCATTCTGCGTATTCTTGAGTTAACAAAAAAAAAAAACTTTTCAGTTTCCGTTCTAGTCACCGACTGAAACAATTTTTTCTAGGCTTTCTTCACGCTATTCCAAAATAAGTCAATTTATGTCAAGTGTGTGTATGGGGGTGGGGTCTTTTTGCCTGGATTTTAATCGTCAGAAAAATCAGCCTTAGAACTCTCAATTCAGGAACGTGAGATGGCGGAAGTTGCTCCTGAGGCACAGTAACCCTCGGGAGAAATAAACTCATGTACGGCGATGGGAAAGTGGATATCGGACCTATCGATTTCCTAATAGCTGGGACTAAACACAGTCATACATTTATTTTTTTTTTGCGATTAATTAAATAATACAATTGCGCACAGTGCTTTTTTTGATTATAGTTACTAAAACAGCACCTATATTCAAAAGTCCTGTGCCAAACTCAAGATTGTTTTGTATTTAAAAAAATCTTTTTCCGAAAAGAAAGACGTTAGAAACAAGCAAAGAAATAGGAGACAACGTCATTACGTTACGCAGGCAAAATGTCAGAAGGTTTACGGCCGCTGGCGTGACGAATAAACTAATTAGAGGGTGACTAAATAAAACCATTTGCCTTCTGCACAAGCTAAGGGCAAACAAGCGTTTGCACATCAGAAACAAAACTTTCCTCAGCATAAACATTTCGATGATATCTCGCAGAGGCCGCTTCAAGTCCCAGCGAAAAGAGAAGCAACCCGTCCTTGGAGTTTCTCATCACAGAATGACGACTTGTTAACATAATATGGCCAAAGTTTTAAGTTCATCTAACAGCGAATTCTAAAAGCCCTTTGGGGATGTTCATTGTATTCGTACTCGAATTCTTGATTCGAGTTATGAAACAACCTTCTTGGGAGGTTCTACAGTGCTCAAAAGAAAAGAGGTCTGTACGCATGCCTATTTTACATCTCTAGATCAAAAATATATTCACTGATATATTCAGATAAATACTTGGATGTTTACTATTGCAAGGAAAGCATATAACACGAAAAACTAGGTTTCGCGAAAGATGTCTTGCGCTTTTAAAAAAGTATAAAAATCATTTCCAATTCTTAGTTTAGCGAATCAGAAAGCGATTACTTCTTCACACTATTGCAGTGATTAAATTGTTTGCGTTTATTAGTCTTTATCTGTTGTGTGGTTATGAACATAAATTGCGCGAGTTCTTTTACGCGTAAGAAATAGTTCCGCCTTTGACTATGAAAAATAATATTTCCTCTAATAACACATTATGCGTAGCTTTATTCAGCCACAGAAAGTTACTTGTGATGTCAATTTTATTCGTTATTTAAGCGCAATGATAATCCATGGTGATTTTAACTGCATCCAGAATACTAATCTCGCACCCAGATTATTATTTGCCACCTCTGGTTACGAATGGATACCGTGAAATATGTTATACAGCTTTCTGTTTTTTTTTTTTTTTTTCCTTCAAAGTTGATGTTTTTTTGTTGTTGGTTTTAATTGGTTGACCTTGTTAATCTTTAGTTTCGTACATGAATGCCCATTTACAATTCCGAAAATAAAGAACGGAGCGGACGGTTAAACAGAGAATGAATTCGAAGAACTCGAGGTCATTGGACATTTACGCATCAATCAGCAACCTAAAACGCTATCGTTGCCCTTTTTAGTTTGAACTTCCTGCATCCGTTGAGTTTCACAACGGAAAAACCGACACTCAAAACAAAAATCTAAAATCCAGCTGCAGCTAAGCCTAGAGAAATATTTTCGTAGCAAATCCTGTCACGAGAACGTTTTAGTTCCCAGCAGAATTTTCTTTAATTTCATATATCGTTTTAGCACAGCTCGAAATCTAGTTGAAATTCTAAAGCTAAATGCATCGCAATTTATACGCGATTATGCACAAAAAGAAAATTGAAAATGATAAATTCAAAATATGACCTCACTATTTTATTGATCTTCAATCGCCATTTCAGCTCTTTGGTGGACAAATCGATATCCACCATTTTATAGGAGAATATGAATCACAGGATGAACTGACTGTATATACTTTTTTGTATATGAGCTTTATCTGTCAAGCCGAGAGTGTCTTAATTAGTTGCAAAGATGAAGTTAGTTCGGAGGAGATGACGTCTGAACTGCTTGTCCTTCACTCCGGCTAATAATTTTAAAGTGAAAGTTCACTGCGGCTGCTGAAATGAGCAGATCCACGAATATGGCTTTTTTATTTTTACCGCCTACTTCCTGGCGTTATTCTTCCATCAAAATGTTGCAGAGTTGCGTCTTAGATGTGTGCATACAACTGCTTATTAGGACCAAGTAATTCACTGTAATTTATAAATACAGAATTATGTCTTTTCAGATTCCTTGAAATATGCTAATTTATAAAAACTCCAGAATAACCAGACAGTTGTTACAAGTACGGCGGTTTATAAAAACTCCTCAGCAGCAAGTTGTTACAGCTGAAGAACAGCCAAGCTTGACGTCTAAATTGGCGATCTGTGTTGTTAACTTGCGAGTATTGGAAACGCTTAGATTGTCATTAGCTGTTCACGTTGCAAGTTGGTGCGTGTTTTGAGAATAACATGTCAAGCACCCTTATGACATCCAGACATGGAAATCGACACGAACATCTAATGACAATTTCATGCTGCGAGTGTCTCGCGCTCTCTCCAGTTCGGAGAGCTACACGCGTGAGATCGCTCTCCATCATGTTCCTCTCACAAGTTATGCTATTGACAAACGCAGCTTGATGTAGAAGCTTTTCCAGGAATCGCTAAAGTTTAAGTCGTGCTTGTCTTGAGTACCGATACTTATATGAGGTCTAATTAGAGAGTGTGCACATTCGCCTTGGTGGTTCTTGTACTTCTACGAAACTTGGTTGCGCAAACAGAATTGCAGCTGAATCGAATTACGGGAGGTTCAACTAAGAGAAACATTTTGGAAGCATAAAGACATCTCTGCTTTTTTTTTTTTAATCAGCGATTTTTAGGATTGAATTCCGTCTACAATGCTAGAAACTTTTGAAGTTTTTTCAGCTCAAGATAATTAACCGGTTTCCATACAAAGGTGGAATGTTTTTAATCCTGGAAGCGGGCAAACTCGCCTGAAAAACACGCTGGCTTCATTGCCGTTAGTTCTTAAAACAAACTAAACGAGTTGTTTTGCAGGCACAAAGGCTATTTTCAGTACTACATGTCTCCCCAACACACGCAGCGATATACATATGCACCAGGACCAAACTACATTGTCTTTATGTTAGGCTTTATCATATTCATCGATTTACAATTTCTTACTTTATAAAATATTGGGACAATTGTGTTTATTCTAATGTACATGTGGAAATCCAAGTTTGCATTGATGCTCAAATGATGCGCATTTAATGATGACAGCAAAAAGATTTGAGTAAAAAGAACTTGCAACATAAAAGAGTTTGTGGCAAACGTTTGGCGTACCGAAATGCATTAGATGAAGTGCAAAGCAGGGAATTCAAAAAAGTCACTTTTAAGTATAGATATGATCACAGTATCTGAAATGTGGGTCAAAGAGGAAGAGGTAAATATTCCTCAACTGTAGAACATATAACAAATCGAATGCTTGTAACTTTCGCGAGAGATACACACATAAATTTAACTCAATGAAACTTTCATGAGTATTTTCGAATGCCTGTACCGACACAATAAGAACAATATTGCTTCATTTATTCTAATATACAGACCAGATGATTACGCAATAGATAAAGAAGAGCTAGAAAGAGTAGTGAACAGTGTCAAAACTGAAACAGTTTTTTTTTTTTTTTTAACTAGGGATGAAAACGTAGACTTGCTTAAAAATACTACAGAAACGGAAGAATATCTAAACATAATGTGTGATCTGGGTTTCTCAAAGTGTCTTCCAACCAACCAGGAAGGTGGGAGATGAACGTTCGTGTATTGATCATGTTTTAATAAGCACATACGTCAGAAAATGCGAATATCACGTAAGAGGCGTTTTTCCAATAATAGTGAAAATTGAACCCAATATAAAAGAGAAGATCCAAGTCAATACACCTACCGAAAACAAAGCAGTAGCAAAACAGTTAATTACACAAAATATATCAAATACATTAGTAGCCTCAAAATTAGATATTCTTCATACGAACAAATGAACGTTGAGTTCTATAGGGCGCTGATTTCCAAGATCACTCCGTCAAAAATCGAAAAATCTCGCTAAGAAACAAAGACCTCGGAAAGAAAAACAGAATAAAAAAATACATGGATAACTAAAGATTTCATTAATTTAATAAACAAAAAAGAAATGCAATACAGGACACAAAACGAATCGCGGAAATACAGAGATTGAAAAAGAATATTTATCATTTAATAATTTTGTAAAGAACGAAATCAAAAAAGGCAAAAGCATTCTTCCATACTGAATTAGCGAACTGCGGCAACGATCCAAGAACGCAATGGAGATGCTTGGATTTACTTCCGGGTATTCATAAAATATTCCCAACTGACACTAATCTTAAAACTACAGTAAACGAAATGAACACATTCTTTATCAACAGCGATGTCTATTGTGGCAGAAGATTATCACATGAATAGCCCTCAAACCTTGACAGCAGGCTGTAAAGGGGATGTGAACTCTAATGTGCCTGACAGAAATCTCGGAACAGCAACTGCAACTAATGGTAAGCAGACTAAACACCAACAAGGCGGTAGGGTATGATGGAGTAATTATAAAAATGTTACAAACTTGTACCAAATATCACCCAAGATTTCTACTGCGTGGCATAAACTAACCTCAACTGGTGAATTTATAACAGATCTCAAAGAAAGAGCAACAGTTATACCCATCCATGTATATAAAAAAAAAGGCAACATCGACAATTACATAAACTACAGGCCAATCTCTGTTCTACCAGTTCTCTTAAAAATCATTTTACTTGCAATGGAAAAAATACATTTTTTTTTTTAATTCAAAAACTTCAATAAAAATCACTACGGATTTCTCGAAAAACGTAACACTGAAGAAGCGTGCATTAAATGTTCTGAGCTCATATATAATAGCATTAACAGTCAAAACAGCAGATGTTTTCATAGACGTACAGAAGGTATTTGACTCACGATCATTATTATACAATTAAAAAAAAAACTATCGGTGTCGGAATTAGAGTTGTGTTGCCTATGATTCAAACTTATTTCAAACACAAATAAACGTCACTTTCAGGGAATAACAACTGATCAAATCTGGAGCTCCTCAAGGCTCAATTCTGGGACCCATTTCATTTCTGATCTATACAAACGTCATCTTGCTGACGGGAAGAGCGTGCTCATCAAGCGACATGCCAATCTTAAAGGGTAAAATGGAATCTAACTTATTAAGCTTGTATACGTGGTTCAATGAATATAAAATAAAAATTCGGTAAACAAAATTATCCTATTTAAACTAAGATACACCTTGTACAGAATGCATAATATTAAATCCATAGTACCTCAAATTTTTACAGAATATATTATGCACTGATATGCTCAAAAATTCGGTACGCAAATTGTAGCTGGGGGGGGGGTCATATAAAATTATTCTTATCAAACAGAATACACAACAGAAAGAAACTCTTCATTTAATCATGCTGCAGTTAACAACTTAATCCTCATCAACGTCAGACATGTATACGTTTACGGCATACTTATCTTACTGGATTAGCCTCAATGACCAGCACCGTACCCTCAGGTAAAAGGGTATACTTTTCAAGGTACCTCAAGCGGAAAAAAATATCCTGTAGCGCCATTTCACATTTCTGGCATCAAAAGGATTAACAGAGAGGAGGATTAAGACTTTCTTGGAAGCATAAACATTGCTTAATATCTAGATAAATACTGTTGAAGTTCAAAGTAGCTTGGTAATACCCAATGTAAATGTTATATATATATATATATAATGCAAACAGTATGTATGAATAATAAAGTTTGATTTGATTAAAAAATATTTTACGGAATTTAAAATTATATTCTTTAAAAAATATTTTAAAGAATATAATTACACTGTTACAAGTAAATGCAGAGCACGAGGCTTTTTCTTGGATGTATATAAAGAAACATAGGAAAACTTCATTTAATCATTTCGTTTACCGCTTAAGGTAAAAGTGCAAAAGTTGGACAATACGGTTCACTGAAACAAGCATTGAACTAATTACATACATTAATGAGCATTGTTATATCTGGAAAGTAAGGCGAATGCTTCATGACTTTCTGGTTTAGCAAACATTTCGATCAATAATGACATTTAGATTTGTGCTGGGATTCTTCGGCATGCACTAAGTGATGTGATATTGATCAGCGGTTGCTGGGCGAGATGAAAGCGCATCCTGCACATTCCTCATGAATATGTGGCGAAATTAATTTCCAATAACAATACTTTACTGATTAAATGAGGCATAGTTGTTTGTGGAAGTCTTTTAAAGTGGTAGATGATTTTCATCGTCCGGTGTGAGATCACCACCTTGCTTAGGGGAGGCATGAAAATGTCGAGTTTGTCATCCCACATGTAGGCAAATTGGTCGTGAGAGCGCAAGCAATTTATACATATAAAATAATGGTAGTGGCGGTAGATGGCGCTGTGCGTGTGGATGGAGCTATCTTTCGAGATGATTACAATAGCAGTATTCACGGGGGAAGAGAAAAAGGGATAAATACAATCGTGCATCTGTCTCCCTCACAGACTTTCCTCTTGAAATTAAACTAATCAGTGAAAAATCCCATGCATTTGTATTCTTCAACAACAATAGAGCAGGCACCTTTTCAATATTGTGAAATGAAACACCATAAAGGTGGCGCTTTTGCTTGTTTGTCTAAAAGTGGAGCTACTAGTGGAAATATTTAACTTCTGTCTTTGTCTTGGATTGATAAAATGAAATGCATATATATATATATATATAAAGGAATGGAAATTATGTGAATAATCAATTGTGTATTCTGAAACATTTAATCTCGATTGCCTTCTCATGTATAATAATTATGCTTTCAGAACTGTTTTTAAGAACAGCACATTCCACATCGTACATTCTGTACCGATACGAACAGTAATAAAGAAGATGTTCTAAAAAGCATGATAGCAACATATTGCACGTGAGTATGTATGTATGTTGAAGGAGAGGAATAGGCGAAGAGGCGAACACCTGTTTCATCACCTGACCAACAGATCGCACGACATGGATTTCACACAGCCGCACTTTTGGTCCTGATTTCTGTATGTTAAGGGTATCGGGCTGACTGAACTTCGTTGCTATTTGGTAGAAGCATACGGAGCTCCTGAACAGGTTGTGAGATTGTCATGTCTTTGCTGAAGCTAGTTCAGATGTTCAAGGCACGCATTGAGTATGGCATTCAAGTGTGCACACCATGGATATAGTTGGATGAACTCGGATAATGTTCTTCTCGCAGAAGCTTTAAGCAGATAAAACGAAAGCATTAATACAGACATCGTGACATTACACAAGAACTTGACATCTCAATAGTCGTTTGCACAGCACTGTTGTTGATTATCATCGTTATGGAAAATGCATTCTGAAGGCCAAGCACTCAAGAACATTTACAAAAATCTGTTCCAATGAGCTCTTCCCTGCACTAAGTGATTCCTATCATTCCTTACTAATGGAAGACCAAGAGATGTACAGTGTGCTATACTGCACATCACTGTATACTCGACGCCACTTTTTCTGTTCCAGAACAGATTGATACGCTAATGGAAGCAGTTAAACATCTCTAGCTACCATGCGAAAACACGTATGGTGTTCACCTGGTAGCCACAGTCGACCCACCTGTCATACATGCGTCAGAAAGAAACCCTACACAGTGTTTCATGCATTATAAGATTCGCCTTTCACGGACGCAATTCAGATGAATATTGTCATAATCTCAGCTGCAATGAATAGATCGAAGGAAACTCACTATAACTTTTAAAATCAATTGCAAATAATAAGCATCTTAATTTCAACAACATCTCTTGTCTTTGGCATATAGACATTGATTTTCTTCAAACGCCTTCAACCCAAATCTTCTCCTGAGGAAAAATATCGCAATGCTAACTATGCTGAAGCAGTTAGCACTGCTGGGAAGCGGCACCAAAATCGTGAAAATGTCCTTTTTTTTTTTTTTTTTTTTTTTTTTAACAGTATCCAGATTCCCCATTTCTGACGTCTTCAATTAATTCCCTATCTCTAACTGACGCCTTCAGTTAACGATTAGAGGCATCTTAATTCTGCTTCGTTGCTCTTCTTGTATCACCCTTTTGAAATCTCACCTATCGTATGACAAATATTGATATTTACATAAATCTAGTGGATTTCTGTAAATAACTGAATGTATAATGGCGTTTTTCAACATAGTTCAGTTTGATCGCAGTTTGTATAAAATTCTGTTTCCTTTGACACACTAACGTTCATAAGACTGACACGAAGAGAGTCCTAACTTGTAGTAAAACTTCTACTACAAAAGGAATATCCGAAGTCACAAACACAGAAAATATTTAGTATTGCATCTTCCAGTTCTAATACCATACTGCATTCTCAGATTAAACAGTGAAACTGCTCCAATTAAAAAAAAAAAAAATACTGTTGAACTGAAAGAGCAAAAGTCTTTCATTTGAACTCTTCTTTTGCTGCAAAGATATTCAAAGACTATTAACCAAAATGACTGCGATCTTAACAATCGCCTTACGAAAGAAGTAATCGAAGCTAATGAGAGAATTAGAGAAGTCAGCACGTATTATCATTTATATTTCATAATTCCTTAAGTCCCAAGAACGAACATAAAAAATTAAGCCATTCACAGTGAAAGTCTTAATTATTTTTATACTTCAGTTGCTTCAAAATTTCTAACTCAGATACTCGACATTCGTATTGCAATTTTCTTTAAAACTAGATTTCATATTCTTAGATAGCTTAGACCAAAGTTTAAGTTTTAGGAAAACGAAAGCAACTAGAAGCGCACATCTTTAGACGGAAATTTCTTATTTGATGGACTGCGTTTTAACTGTCTACAATCAGCTGCATGCTGGCAGTTGAACATTCAATGGGTTTCATGTTTAATGATTTCTGACTTGGCATCTTCATAAGAAAATGAGCAAATAAGATTTCAACTTAATTTAATACTTGAGAAATGAAAACGTGCTTACAGCAAGCGAGCCATTCCACCTTACGTCACTACCATCGTTCCACTAAAACAACGAAAAACAAAAGTTCAAACTACGACCTAATTGGTGAAAATCCTGTTCGCAGATCGATTCCAACCCTATCACTTGTAATAAAAGTATCAGAGATCTTAACCGTCACGAAGTCGATAACCTTTGTCACAAGAAAATCTCCGCCATAACATAATCCTTCGGTAACGGGAAAACAGCGACCGACGAACGAACCCATAAACGACACGCCTGCCATTCGCCAGACACCACTCTCTTCCTCCCCCCTGCCAAGAAACTGAGTCATAAAGACATTGGTTGCACGCGTCGCAGAAGCAATGCTTTAGACGCGAGGTGGTCTCTCTCTCTCTCTGCTATCCCTTCAAATCACTCGCGATTCATGTTTGCCTCCAGTCTCACTGCAAACCACAGCTGTCACGCTGCACGGATATCCGAAGCAATTTGCCCTGCCAAATCGTACTCGTCCGGACTCCTAACGCCGGTTTAATGAGGTTTTACCTGCTGGACGGGCAGTCAAACTTCAGTTAAGCCGCCCGTTTGGCCAGAAGTCCTCCGTCGTGATAGCGTTACTAATTGCGTTTGATGAAGGAAATGGAGTGTAAAACGGGCGTGGTGCGGAACTTGTCTAGCGACGATACGAGTTAATCGAACTTTCCGTCCAAAGGTTGTAAAACTGTTACGACCGTAGAAGACAATGTCGTGATATAGAGAGCCTTATGGACAAAACACAGGTTATCCGAGTTTAGCTGTATTTACAATATCGCACCACATCATTTGTCAACTTCAGAGACAGCACGTGATCCTAAGTAAACACCTGGAGATATTGTCGAACGGTTTAGAGTTTACACTGCTTTGTCATTACATTAATATGTCAGTCCGAAGCCAGCTATAGTATTAATGCATTTATGTCGTGCTAATCGCTCACGCTATTCCTCGTGTTGCACGCGTTCAACAAGCAACAGACAGCAGAAACAAAACAGAAGATAGATTGAAATTTCTTTCTACTTTGACTCATTATTATAATGATCGCACGATATTACGTCACTACATGCATTCAAAGTTAGCATGAGGTTTAATTATTTCGAAACCTCTGTTTGACCACAAAACAGATTCGCGATAAAATATGAAAGAGTCATTACGGTTATTATTTATCGACAAAGGCTAACACAGGTCATCTTCTTGAAGGAGAAACATAATCTCTCTGCTCGAAAAGCAAACATCCATTCACACAATGGTTGTACGCACAGATACCACTCAATAATAACAATTTTCGAACTGTAGTTCCTGTAAGTAAAGATTCTTTAATATATCTTAAAATAGAACTGCCCACCAAGTCTCTATCAAAATACAAATTGTTCTGTGAATCACGCAATGCAGTCAACAGAAAACATCATATAAGCATGACTTACCTGTATAATGGAGTTTTCCCTCAGCACCCCCCCCCTTATTAAATTATTTTCCCGTGTTTCTTCCTTAACTCCTCACTAACAATTGATCCTTCTTTACAACTCAATGTCCCAAGAGTTGCCGTCCTTCGACTCTAACTGGAAAATCACTTATGAAATTCCAAATTATATTTGTGGACTATTCTCAAATAAAATGGCTTTACTACCTATTATCATGAGTTTATAGGAGTACTTGGGTTCTAAACAGATTAACCTCTACGGCAATCGTAGTGTTATAAATTACTTTAAGAATCTTAGTCATTTTAACCAACAAAGTATTAAATAAACTGTTAATATATGAATGATGCTTACTAACATTTTTATTGCTAAAAAAACAGATCTTTTCAATTGAAGGGGTAGGCTAAAATTCGGAAAAGTATAATATAGACTTCCGAATTTTAGGTCTCAGAATTTTATAACTGCATGGTTCCCACTGCGCAACATTCGTTTCATCACTAAAGTAATAATGCAAGGAATGCTGTGCAATGCGAGGCACATAGTTATAAAAGCCTGGGAGCTCTTGTCTATCATCCAATTTTTAAAACACATAATTTCTGGGTCGTTGTTTAATAAATTTGTAGCATGCTAATTAGAATATTTTATGCAATTAAATTATTGCCTGAATTATGCACTCTTCGACACGCAATCGAGTCTCTCTAATAAAGTTGCAAGATGTGGTACAGTTCCTTCATCTTATATTTTAAATTAGAAACGCGATAGAATCGATGTCATTAATACGGCGCTGTATAAGCATTTAAATATGGAGAATGCCACATTTAAAGAATTTTAGCACCAAGCGTTAAATATAATAGGTTCCCCCTATGTGACAGTCGACTGGAAGTGGACGAAGCAATGTCTTGTTTAAGTGGAGTTTTAATTATAGGAAGGAACAGCGAAACTTTTGGGATATAAAAATGTCGCACTTAATTTATGTCCTGAATAACGCTTTAAAAGAAGAACTGAGCACGATCAAGTTCCCTTCTGCCTTCTTAGTGACGAACTATTTTTTATGGACATCCTACTCACGAAAGGTTATAAACCTATAACGTATTTATTACTGTAGGCACAGTAAGGACTAAACAACCACGACCTCGAACCAGACAGAATTTTGCCATGCCACTTCAGGCCTCAAATGATGAGGGCCGCAAACTGCCTGCTATTAAATTAAAGGCCTTCAGAAACATCCACCATACAATGGAAGTAAAACCCACATTCAGTTGAAGAATGAGAACGATCCATTCGGGCCAACCACGACAGCTTAATGCCGGCAAATATTACAAAAGAAGGTTAATCGTCTATTAGGTAAGCTAGGACTGTATTGAGGTAATAACATCGAATTGGTGGGGGAGGATTCTCTTCTGAAATATTGAAATTTTTACAGTTCAGTAATTCCAAACCTCTTTATAGCCTCGGTCCACTTTTTCACTAAATTGCATATATGAAGAAAAGTAACGCCAACTTCCTTAAAGGTTCCATGCACAGTTAAATATGGGATCTTCATTTCTTCATAAAAAAGGAAGAAGATGCATCCAATTAACCGACTAGGAAACGTGAAATAGCCTTACTATATTCTTGGATAGTTCAAGATATTTTCTCCGATCAGTAAATTATTTTTGTGGAACGTCTCCGTGCTCCATCACAAGTCTCCACATTCTTATGACAGCTTCCTCTAAAGATTTAATCTCTTGAGGTACTGGGAGCCAAGGCGGCGCAAGAAAAAAAAAAAAAACGCTTTTCTGCAGCGAAGATGATTTCTTCGTCGGTTCACTAAAACTCTAGCAAACGATGGTGGCTTGCATTAATAACGTCACACAAGCTTCGGATGGCTGACGAATAATTGAATGTCAGACTAGCTGGAAGCATTATAATGATGTCAATGGTCTCTTTCCGTGCAGGGTGTCGTTCCCTTTTTCAACATGCAGTCTTGAATATTTTTCGCCATTTTGAAGTACGCGTAGAAGGGAAAAACTTCATTCTATGCTTTAATACTTTTCCATGCGCATTGCAAAAATGTTTTCTTAAGGACTCGAGATGTAGCCTAAGGATGGTGGATGGGACGAAATTGCTACACACGCATACAAAGACGAACGGGTCAAGGTAGCTGGTAATGCCAAATACAAGAGTTAATTCTACTCTCTACACAACTACTAAATCTGTTATTTACTATTAAATAAAAAAAAAATTACTTATTCCAAATTCACATTTAATGCATTATACACTTTAAGCCATTTCAGATATCTGGAACATGACAGCAGAATCATCCACTGTAGATCAGAAGAATTAATGCTGCCTACGGTATGCCACACCAATACGTGGATGCACAACATTAATCCTAACTACGCATTCTAGTTTCCAGTACAGCTCATTGTATGTTAATATCAGGGGGATTATACATTTCATGGGATGCTGCCGCAACTAATCTCAGGTATTTAATGATAACCGGGAATACACTCAGAGCTTCAGCTGCTCTAGAGTTTGTTAGGAATGGATATTTATTTCTATTTCCCGAGGCACTTGGAAATGGACTAATACCATTTCAGTAGTCAATATATGTTCAGATTTATTAAAAATGAGTTAATGAAACGATATTTAATCAAAATATCTTGCGTATTTGTATATAATTCTGATGTAAGTTTAGATTAATATAATACCTTACTCCCGAGAAGAAAATTTATCGCTGTTACATCTTTAGCGAATTCATTACAGGGATAGCAAAAACTCATGAAAATAATCATAAACGAATAATTACTATTAGCAAATAAGGTACACTGTATATTAAGAGTCGTTTATAGGTCATTTAAAATATCACTGTTGCCTCGGTTCAAATATCAGAAATTCGTAGATATGAAACTTCAAATCTCTCGTGCCACTGACATCAGTGAATGCTGATGGGAGTTTAGAATTATCAACAGCAGGAGTGAAAGAGACTCACTTCACACATGCAACAATAATTGATTATCCATGAACTTGTAGCACAAATTCCTGGAGAATCATTTTTTTCTAGATATAATTTTTAAACTGGTACTTGAAAGAGCCACTAGTTGGGATCTCAAACCTTGGTAACCAGAGTTTTACTCGCTTATACTCCTTTTATTTCTTAAATTTCCTCACAGCTATCTCCGTGAGAGGGCGCTGTCATTGTTCCTCCGATAACTGAAGAGGTTTACATTTGAGGCATGCTTTTCTATTGAATAATTTAAATTCATCATAATTTTTTTTTTTTTTGGTAAAATAATAATAATAATAAATAAAAATATGTCTAAAACTCTCTGAGGTTTTACTTGTATAATTACATTGTTAACAAGCCTCAGTTTGCCTCACATGTTGAGATTGTTCAGTCATTAGGCAGGCCGTATTAATATAGGTTTAATAATAATTATAATTAAATATAACCAATCTTTAGCGACAGTGTTCACTCGTTATATTAAACAACATGTCAATTATCTTTGTGTTCAGCATTTGTTTTATACATAATGTTGAATTTTAAAATATGAATGACAAAGAGGATCCATTATGTCACATGACAAAGTCGAATTATTCTCTTACACTTTAAAAATCAGGTATAGTAAGAGAATGATTCGACTTTGTCATGTGACATTATGGATCCTCCTATTATCAATTGAATGATAGGTATACGCGACGGGGAGGGAATAGATAATGTCACGTCATTTAAGAACAAATTTCAGTATATTATATTCAACAGAACGCATGTATCCAAATGTGAACAAAACATAACATCAGTAATTTGATTTTTTAACCATACTTGTGACATAATGATTAGAAATATATACACGTTAACACAAGAATAATGTTTAATTTTCCAAATATTTCGGTCTGAATATTACAGACCATCTTCAGTGGCTACATAGGAATAGTTTTAAAAAACAAAGTGGAACACGAACAATTGGTCATTCACACATAGAACGAGCTGCGTGATGTCATATCGCTAAGTATTAGAAGAGTAAAAAATTTTAAAGTCATAATTAAAGATATTAATTCAGAAATTCATATAATAATTTTAAATAACATTAGACTAATGTAGGGAAAAAAATACAAGGATGATGAGCAGATTCTTTGAGAATATAACGACCTGTGAAAGTTGGTTTTCTGTAAACTGTTATCAAAAAACAGGAATCATAAAATGTTTAATCCGACGAGCCAAAACTAACCGTTCAACTTCTCATTTATTACAGGAAAAACTCTATCAAACATCACATGAAACTAAATGGATTCTCCGAAAAGAGTACACAACATCTTTTCGATTCTTACAATCCAATACAGAACAGCAAAGATTCCATACACCAAATTCCAATTCCTTACATTTTCGGGATTTCAGAACCAATTTCAAGAATTCTGAAGAAATATGATTTAACAGCCACTTATACACCTATTAACAAATTATCCACCCATTTCCCTTCATCTCAACCTTGTCTCTACCTGGTGTGTATCAAGTTCCTTGTAATTGTAATCTTCCCTACTTTGGACAAACTGGACGTTCTATAGAAAAAAGAATTCAAGAGCATCAGTCATCAATTAAACACAACAAACCTGAGAAATCTGGATTAGCTCAGCATGGATTAGAAACAAACCACAACATCCTTTGGTCCAAGACTCTCCTCCTACACGGATGTCGCTACAAATTTGACCGTTTATTTAAAGAAAGTGTGGAAGCCTTACTTCAACGTCCTAACTTGAATCGTAATGACTGTATATCTATATCAAAAATTTGGGAAAGTTTAATCAGGATATTTTTTTCCTATATTAGTCTAATGCTATTTAAGATTATTATATGAATTTCTGAATTAATATCTTTAATTATGACTCTAAAAATGTTTACTCTCCTAATACTTAGCGATATGACATCACGCGGCTCTTTCTGTGTGTGAATGATCAATTGTGCGTATTCCACTTTGTTTTTTAAAACTATTCCTATGTAGCCACTGAAGATAGTCTGTAATATTCAGACCGAAATATTTGGCAAATTAAACATTCTTCTTGTGTTAACGTGTATATATTTCTAATAACATTAGTAAGTCCATTAATGGTAGTTAGGTCATGCTAGGTATACTGATATGGCGCCTGTTATTGGGGTGGGTGGGAAGGAAACCTACGTTTCGGGAGCTATTTTATTTATGAATATACTGGAGCACTTCATTTCCCCATTGAATCGTAAAAAATCCTGCAATACATAAAAAAATAGACGTGCCAGTTTCTTAATTGATTTAATTAACCGAATTATCAACTGAGATGATTTTATTAATTCATCCACAAAAAGAGCCATATATTCTGAAAGCAGTTTACTTTTGACAAATGTGTATCCTCCTGTAAGTTAATGAAGTTGAATAATTGAACTATTAATTTTTGGCTCGACTCCATCTTTGTGCGATGAGTAGTGGCTGCAGCAGCAAAGTCGAGGTTCCAGTGACCGTTATTTGTCTGTATCGAACGCGAATAAATATACTACTTCCAGAGTGGAAATATTACCGCTGGCTATGAAGGTAATTTGGGAACATTTAGATGATGGTTTGGTCCCTTGTAATGAAATAACATCTTCTGCAATCGCTTTTAATTTTCAAAGGTTAGGTTAAGTTCTTCAGTTTCCGTAGCAGATCTGAATGGTGTGTATATTTTATGGTCAAGAAACTGGAATTTATTTGGTAATTTTAACGAAAACTTAAAAGAGGAATGGTTGAGAATTTCAAGCTGCGGATTTATTTTATTTTTTAATTACTGTCGAAGCTCTCAAAGCTACGAGGTCCGTGCTGTAAATTTCTTGATGAGAAGACAGAGTTTCCTGCAGGAAGTACCTTTGCTATCTCCGAGAAGACCGTCTTGCTCACTCTCAGATGTTACACTCGCAATAAGACTGGATTCAAACCAAGATTTCTAGCTGAAAGAAAGATGTTGCGCATTGTCCTCTATTGGGGGAAAACTAGTGAAATGGTAAGTAATCAGTGTGATGTGGACCTTTTCAAAATTATAGTTCCATTTGTTATTCATTATAATAGTATTTAAAATCAGTTTTGAAGAGTCATAAGGAAAAGCACCGTTTGCTAGTCCTCGCATCGTTTCAGAAATTCAATGCCTTCCGATGAGAAAGCTGAGTTGCACCATTTGCTCAACAATTTTACAACATGCGCACCGTTTGAAAGATTCTAGACGACATTACTATAACTATTATTCAATTAAACCAGAAAGGTTTATTGTAAGAGAACTTATGCTATTCACTTAAAAGTATCTTGGGTTGCTGTACGAACAGAGTCATGTCTATGATCTATCAATCCGTGAATGAAAATCTTAGAGATTGAAGGCACTGAACAGTAAAATGTAAGAAGCTGCTCTTATAATGGTTAAATGTTACTGTTCAGTGAACTTGTGGAGGTTAGCCACGTTTCATTAGCAACGTTAACATTGTTCACAGACATTAACAGTTCGATCATTAAGTATTTTTATTAAATCATGACGTCATTGTTTGATAAGATCAGTGACTTTCTGAGTATGGAATGTTAGGAATTTCCCTGGAGGACACATCTGTCAGTGACATCACGTTGTGTGTTTTGGTTCTCGTATGGAATTCTGGGTAATTTGCGTATGGAATTGTTGGTGATGGTTAGAGTATGGAATTCTAACAAGATTGAGATGTAGATAAGATAAGAATTAGATAAGTGACATCACGTTGTGGGTTGGGTTTGAGTGTGGAATTGTGGGTAATGGTCAGAGCGTGGAATACTGGGATGTGACTGTGTTTGTCATTGACATGAGATGAGCTTTTTGTTCGCATGTGGCATTATGGGTAATGATTAGAGATTGGAATTCTGGGAGGATATTTGGTCAAGTGTTGCGGTCTTTGGCTGGATTGTTGAACTGTGGGAAAATATTTGTCAATATACCAGTAGACATTTTCTAAAATAATTAGTTACTGGATATCACTGGTGTCCTCCTCACCCACACCTCAAACACGTTTTTTTCTTTCATGTTTGCATTTTCTAAAATAATTAATTACTGGAATCTCAGTTTTACTGCTTTTTTCATTCGCGTTTTTCTTGTCAACAGGTTGTTGTTAGACATTTTCTAAAATAATTAATTACAGGCTATCAGTGATGTTCCCCAAATCCTCCCCCGCAAACACACACACACAATTTTTTTTTCTTTTATGTTCACATTTTCTAAAACTAATTAAATGTTACGTTTATTTCAAATTCTAAGCAGAATAAATATCAAATATAGAGAACACATCAACGACACCTTAATTGTTCATTTAAGTTTACAAATACACATTTATTGACTGAAATATTATTTACACAATGAAAAATTAAAACATGTAATTACCTAGAAATATTTCACAAGATTTGTCTCTCTTGCTATTTTCCTGAAGAAAGAAAAAGTCCAAAGGGTTTTGGGTCCGCTCATTTTTTTTCCTTTACGGGATATACAAAACGGTACAGCACAGCACAGCACAACACACAAAAGAACGAATTGCAGTAAATAAAGTGAAAAGGCGCTCAATTATTGTTCCTTATAGGTTTCTGTCCAATGCGACATTATTGAGTTGAGGTGAAAAGGGGACGTTATTGTCGTTGGTATGTGTGACTTCCTGTGTGGAATTCTGACAAGTGAGATGAGTTTTTGTTTGCTTTTGGCATTATGGGTTTTTTTTCCGTCCCCAGCATTAATTTCACAGTAGTGATTTTTTAACTCATTGATTATGTTACGTATTTTTCAAACACAAATAAAAAATTATTTATTCTTATTTCAACTGGATATTAGGTCTAGTACTATAATTTTCAACTTAATTCCTCTGTTACAACTTCCAGATTCTCTGGAAGTTGTGACAGAGGAATTAAGACTCCCGTATTTTTCTTTTGCATTAATGAGTGTTGACTGAAAGGAAATGAGACAAACAAGGATTGGAAGTAAAGTGAACTCACCACTATCCTCTTCTGTTAATTTCACAATGTGGCGTGATAGATTGCACTACGACTTAATAATTTGCACTCGTTTTTTTTTTTTTTTTGGCACTCATAACTAAACAGAAATTAAGACTTTATACTCAACGTGTCTGCAAGTAGGGTTACCATATTTTTTTTTTTAAAACAATATGCGACATCAATGTCGACCATAAAAAATAATTGTAAAGAAAATTGAAATGTTTACTTTCAAATAAATATTTATGATCAAGTCAAGCAAGAAATTCATCAACTTTTCAAAGTTTTGACATTCACACCCATATTGTTTTCATCATTTGGAATACCGCAACCTGAACATTCACATCACTCGATTTAGGCTTTTGATATGTTTTCTATATACCTTTTTTCAATACAAAATCCTGACTTCATTGTATTCATGAAAACTGCTCTGTAGCTTTGATATTATTTATGTATTTTGTATTATTTATGGGATTTGACCTAAGTAAAAAATCGATGTAATGTGCTTTGGAATATTTAAGCTACAATCGAGTTTTTACAATATTGATAAGAACAATAGTCTAAAAGTCCAAGTAGTCCAGAGAAAACTATCTGTGACAAAATGAAACTAGTTTATTTATTTAAAAACACAAAAATACAAATTTATTAAGTATATCTTTATAGAGTTCATAATTAAAAGGACTCTAATAATAATAGATTTCTACAGATGTGTCTCATCTTGTTTTGGTATTATCAAGTTATTCTGAAGCATTATGAATTTTGCTATTTTATTATTATGCTGCTAATATTTCTTCAAATGCAACACTTTTTACAAAAAAACTGGCTAAGTTATGTTGAATATATCTGTTTGCAAATATACTCAAAATCCCTTTGACCTAATAAAAAGGCAGAATGCTGATGAAACTTCATCAGCATTCTATCTGTTAAAATACAATTACCCCCCCCCCCCGCCGTTAACGGATTATTGTAGTTATGTGATGACCCTTTTCTTGGATTGACCCTTTTTTGCTGCACAATTTACTTATTGTGTCTCTGCCCAAATAAAAACGAATTTCACATGTGCGAAAATAAATAATCAAAATGTTTGTTTGCATTGGAAATATTATGTCAAATATTTATATTTTTTAAATAACATTTATTGAAATAAATATGACAAGTTGCTTCCTTTCCTTCCAAAATAAGATTATATGGGTCGCACATTTCAATTTTAGGAACGATTTTTTAATTTTTAATTTTATTTTTTTTTATGAACAACAAATGGTGTTAAAACTGCATTACTCGGGGGTTTCCGATTGTGAGTCTATTTAATTTATATCCAATAGTATTTTATCAGAGATTCTACGCCTTTGTCTTTGCTTAAAACTACCACAGTACAATTACTTTTGAAAAATAACGAATTCAAACAAAAAGAAAGTGCGCACATGTTATCTAGCAGTATTTGTGTGTGTGGTGATAATTTTGGGAGGGGGGAGTTAGTCATTAAAGGCGAATTAATTCTGTTATGAAAATTTTGGAAATAAAATTTCATTTTGACACATGCACCTACACATGTTTCAAAAGATAAACTGTAGGGGAAATATCGCTACTTCAAAACTGCCACATAATATCGAAATTAGCCGAAAATATGTACATAACAGTTGACTTCATAACTGCCGTTTATTTTGATTTGTAGTGAGTGATTAGGGGTGAAACCAAGAAAGTTGAAATGCAAAAACCTACAGATTACGTTATAAAAATTATGCATTACATGATATGATTCAAGATTTACGTATGATAACTAACCTTCGAACTAAGATTATGAATAAAATAGGAAACTTGATTTGGAACAGACGGAGGCTGTATTCATTTTTAGATTCAGATTTTCATGAATTTATAAATTAATTGTTTGACAAAAATAATTATCTTCAATCGAGTTCTTGGAGAATTTTAAAATGTATTGGCGATTAAAATAATTAGCAAAAAAATTGATAGTGACATTGATCTTCCAAAGTGATACAATATGAAGCGAAGAAAGTATGAAAGGATTTCTTATTTTACACTGGCATTAAAAACTATATTTATATGATAAAAACAAGCAGCAAAATGAATATAACTCAAAGGTATTTAGTCTGATATAACTTAGATTCTGGTTACCGAGCAAACGGCAAGCAACTGCGTTTCTTGCTGTAGGCCACAGAACGTAGCTACTACGTATGCCAGGTAATGTAGTTAAGTGTTCTTTTCCGCGTGAAGGATTATCGCACCTTCTAATGGACATGACGGTCAAACTACACTTCTTATCCATGTTCTTTCAGCAGGTGGACAGAATATTATCCAGGTTTGCTGGACGTGTATATACGTCCAGCAAAGAAATGAGAAATGGTATGCTTACATACATGAGTTCCTGTTAGTTTTATATTCTAAGGAAAGAACAACGTATTTCAAATGGAAGCGGGAAGCCTCACAAAATTTTCAGCGGCCTCTAGTTATTATATAATGAAATTAATATTTAAAAATAAGTATTTTATTTTGCAACTATGACTACGCTGTTTTTTTTTTATTGTTCTTTGTGAGGAGTATGGTTTTAAAATGAGGCCTTCCCCCCTAGAGAGTGAGGCCTCCATCTTGCGCCTCACGTGGCCCTGTCTACAAGTAGAAAAAAAAAGACAGAGCTAGCAAATAACGAATTGTGGGTGTTTTAATGGATAAAGTACAAAATGAATAAAATAGTAACAACTTTGTTACTATATTAGATGTATCCAACAAAGCCCATATCGAGTGATGCGAATTTTCGGGTTGAGGTATTCCAAATGATGAAAACAATATGGGTGTGAATGTCAAAATTTTGAAAAGCTGATAAATTTTTTGCTTGCGTGATCATAAATTTTTTTTGAAGGTAAACATTTTATTTTTCTTTACAATTTTTTTTATGGTCAACATTGATGGTGCGTTTTGTTTGCAAAAAATATGGTAACCCTACTTTCAGACATTTGTTGAGTTTAAAGTCTTAATTTCTGTTTAGTTATGAATCCGGAAAAAAAAATGAATGGAAATTACCAAGTCGTAGTGCAATCTGTCACACTACATTGTGAAATTGATAGAAGAGGATAGTGGTGACTTGACTTTACTTCCAATCCTTGTTTGTCTCATTTCCTCTCAGTTAACACTTACTAATGCAAAAGAAAAATAACGGAGTCTAAAGTGTAAACTTTGGAAGTTGTGACAGAGGAATTAAGTTGAACATTATAGTACTAGACCTAATTTTCAGTAAAAATAAAAATAAATAATTATTTATTTGTGTTTGAAAAATATGTAACATAATAAATGAGTTAAAAAAATCACTACTGTGAAATTAATGCTGGGAACAGAAAAAAAACACATAATGCCAAACGTGTACAAAAAAAAACTCATCTCACTTATCAGAATTTCATACTCTAACCATTACCCAGAATTCCACACAGGACGTTACACATACCCATGACAATAACGTTCCCTTTTCACCTCAACTCAATGATGTCACATTGAACAGAAATAAGGAACAAATAATGAGCCTTTTCACTTTATTAACTGCATTTTGTTGTTTCAGGAACCAGATCATCCTGTGTGTTGTTGTGCTGTACTGTTTAGTGTATCCCGTAAAGTAAAAAAAAGAAAAAATGAGCGAACCCAAAACCCTTTGGAATTTTTCTTTCTTCAGGAAAATAGCAAGAGAGAGAAATCTTGTAAAATATTTCTAGTTAATTACGTTTTAATTTTTCATTGTGAATATACTTGTAAATAATATTTCAATCAATAAATGGGTATTTGTAAACTTAAATGAACAATTAAGGTGTCGTGATGTGTTCTCCATATTTAGGAATATTTATGCTGCTTAGAATTTGTAATACAATTTTAATAAATAATTAGTTTTATAAAATGTGAACATGAAAGAAAGAGACGTGCGTGTGTATGTGTGTGTTTGAAGGGGGGGTCGGGGGAACATCTCTGATAGCCTGTAATTAATTATTTTAGAAAATGTCTAACAACAACCTGTTGACAAGAAAAACGTGAATGAAAAAAGGCACTAAAACTGAGATTCCAGTAATTAATTATTTTAGAAAATGTAAACATGAAAGAAAAAAATGTGTTTGAGGTGTAGGTGAGGAGGACACCAGTGAAATCCAGTAACTAATTATTTTAGAAAATCTCTGCTGGTATATTGAAAAATATTCCCCAAAGTTTTACAATTGAGCCAAAGACTGCAACACTTGACCAAATATCCTCCCAGAATTCCAATCTCTAATCATTACCCATAATGCCACATGCAAACAAAAAGCTTATCTCATATCAATGACAAACAAAGTCACATCCCAGGATTCCATCCAATACCCACAAGTCCACACTCGAACCAAACACACAACATGGCATCACTTATCTAATTCTTATCTTATCGACTTCTCAATCTTGTCAGAATTCTATACTCTAACCATCACCCAAAATTCCACACTCGAACCTTTACCCACAATTCCACACTCGAACCAAAGGCACAACGTTACGTCATTGACGGATGTGTCACCCAGGGAATTTCCAAGTATTCCATACTCTATCTTATCTGTAACCACATTTCCATACGCAAACAATTACTCAGAATTCCTTACGCGAACCAAAACACACAACGTGACGCCACTAATAGGTGTCCCAAACATTCTATACTCATGACGTCACTGATCTTATCAAACAATGACGTCACGAATACTTATCTGGATCAGAGTGACCGCACTACTACTGATATGTTTTAGATAATTTACAGATGAAATAGCACTAAGTATAATGAATGTTCGTCTCTCACAAATATATATATATATATAAATGTGTCATACAAAAGACTGTGTAATGAAGTAACACACTTTTACTACTACGTGGACAATTGATTAAACAAATCTCACATATGTAAGTTCCTGGGTCGTGAGCAATACAAGCAGTTACCCTTTAAAGAACCCATAGCGAAATGAGATTAACATCTAAGAAGCTGGTATTACAAATATTGGAAATTTGATTATTTGCACTGCAAAGTTAACGATAATCATCTACACATTTAGGAGTATTTTATTTTCAGTGAGCGTTTGAATAATATGTGATTCGCTGTCCAAGGTTGAAATGCGAACAAGCGCATGCTCAAACCTGCCATTTGTTTCTCCTAAAAAAGTTAGAAGGAACAATCAAGAGCAAAAATTTACATTTCTTTTAAATTTTTCGAAGAAAGAAAACGAAACGTAGGATGGCCTCACTCTTTAGGTGTTTTGATTGCCTTTAGTGATAGCAAATCGAATAGTTAAGAGTGAAGATCGTAATTTGGATAAAGCGATCGAGTCCGAAAAGGAATGCAGCGCAAACAAAAAAATGTGCATTCTTCTATGGTCACAAAAGAAAGTATGTAAGGTGTAGTTTGTTAGAAGTCGAGTTCGGAATCATAGGTATATTTTGGATGAATAGGAAGGAATGGCGAATACCGTGTTTGGATGGATTTCATGTATTCAATATAAATAATATTCTATTCATCTAAACCAGATCTATTATTCCGAATTCGACTTCCATTATAATCCGATTTCCTCCAGGTATAATCTGGAAAGGTAACTGGTAGCAGATTAATCGCTAGCTAATTCAAAAGCCTCCTGACTCCTCACTTATCCGTGTACTGTAGAGTAGCTGGCCTGAGGAATCACTACAATGTATTTAGCACACCTTGACGGATGTCAGCATGCTGCATCTAAAAACAGGAGGAGAGAGAGAGAAACCGAACCATGGTTTGCAGGGGCGAATGCTGGTCTTGAAATTCACGCTTGCTCTTGTTATCATTCAGGGAGTGAGAGGTGTGATTGAAGTCTGATTAGCAGAATAATGAATTGCTGACCATTTAAAACTATATATTTAGAAATTTATGTACATTTAATCATGCAAATACAACATTTATTTTACAAATGATATTCTATCTTTTTCAATTTAGCTACTTGAATACAAATTCTACCCTACTGTTCTTCTTTATGAACTGGTCAATAACATCGTCATAAAAAGTTGGTTGTGACTTTATTTTCCCAAGCAACACGCATACTTGTAAAGGTTGTCTGAAGCTCACTGGCTAGAGCTACTTTGACTGCGTATGGCCTGTGTTTAAGACGACGTTAAGGGAGCGGAAATGGCTATGCGCGCGCATGAAATCACAGCGCTGCAGCGAGGACCTGGAAGCTCCCACAACCGAGCAAGCCAAGGTAGCTTTGACTAGACGAGCAAGCATCGGGCAAACGCAATACAACGCAAAGCTCAATTATTACCGCGCAAGCTTAAGACATCTTCTGTCTACAAAAATAAAAGCCTAAATGGAATGCTTATAAATGCATGCATTTATTAACAAATAAATATTACTTCTTTCTCAAGTAATGAGCTTGCGCAGCAAGCATGGAGAATTCTCCACTGATGGTTTGGTGAATCACAGCTGCAGGCTGCTCCAATGTACGAAGTGCTGGTGTTTGACCGGGCCATGAAAGTCATCTGCGACAATACTCGCCTGATTCACCAGCCGCCCCGTTTGCAGAAACTCGTACACCGCGAGAAGGCAGGGTTGAGTTGGTTTGACTGGCAGAAGCTAATATGATTGAGTCACTTGAGTAGCTAACCACTTATGACTTAAAGACTAAACATTCACAGAACATTCATACTACAGAGGAAATCGAACCCGCATCCTGCTAGCTGGAAAACATTAACGGTACCCAATCTATTAACCAAGCTGGCAAGGTAGAAGTTTAATCAATCCTGTTGTTTTAAGAGTTAAATAGAGGCGATTCGTGTGATGAGTGCATTTAGGCCTGCGAACTGCCTCTACTATTCGACCAGTTTGCTATTTTTAATATTTACGGAAATATTTGCGAAAAGAAAATACCCTTCCCTGCTCTTCCTTTACTACTTGATGGCAATTAAATCGTTTTCGATTTTAAATATTCTTAAATTTCTTTTGCTCGAATTTGACCTCAAAATTTCTGTAATCGCGAAATGTGCGCAGTAGAGAAAATTCTCCTCTTGCAGCAAAACAGTAGCATTTCGGTGCACAGAAAGACTTAAGTGAAGGATATTCTTGTCTAAAATTCCCCTACAAATCAAACGTTATGCATTTCCCTTAGTTTTATTTGAAAAGACTTAAAAAATCGAATTTATTCCAGCAACCCATTCTGTGACAAATAGATAGCATGCAGAAATGTGAATGTTCTCAGTTAACCTCGTTTCTGAAGGTCCTTCATCCCCCTTTTTTTAAACTGAAATTGGATTACAAAAACATTCAGAGAGAAACCGCTCAACATAAGAACGGTTGAGCACTAGGAATTTGCACTGTTTCTTACCGATCTGGTTTCGCGACCTTACCCCAGCTGTTTAACCTTACGTAAGATTATTTGTAACACCACCACTTTGCGCAGCCACTGCAATTGCCACAAATGCGCAGTAATTCAATCAACTCAGAGAGCCCGAAAGATCGAATAAATATAAATTCCTACTAACAAGATGTAACCTATTTACGAAGGGCAAATTTTGTTGAAGTGTAGGGAAAACAAATGGCTTGGAAAGTGCTTCCTGACAGTGATATACAACTCTTTCAACGTTCGCCGGGGTTAATGACCCTTGAACTTCCCCAATTGGTACTTTTTGTGTTGGTTGAAGTGTCTCATTATCAGCCATAATTCTGATCAGTCGTGCTATTATATCACCGTGACCTTAAATGGGGTGGAAAACAAGGCTGTCACCAATATCCGAGAAGTTAGAAGAAAAATTTGACTCTTTTTGTAAAATATTTTCAAAACTAAAAGTCCAAAAGTTGCTTTCTGAACAGTACTTTGTTCCTAAAAGTGAAAAATGTGGCGCTGAATCATTCAAGCGCCACATTGTTGTTCATGTTTATCTATTTGATAGCGATGGAAATACTAGAGGGAAAGAATGCATAATAGATACATCCCGGACAGCATTTATCTTAAGAATGTTTTATTCTTACACATAATTTGAGATACTTTCTCAGTTTTTTTCTATGTTCTGTCATGTATACTACTGGCATATTTGGTATATGCATACTTACTTAAAAAAAAAAAAAAAAAACTTTTTTTAAAACCTAGGTTAGAAGTACTTTTAAATGCAACAATCAATGACATTTCAACCTTCAAAACAGTTAAGCCTATTTGTTTAAAAGCAAGTTTTAAGAATAAACAACTTACAGATGAATTATCGTCTGATTGGTAAGTCAACTAAGGCTATGATCTAAATGGGGTATGTTTGTTCGGAGAAAAAAGAATTCTTTAGTGATCTTACGCTGTATTGTATTTCTAAATATCAAAGTGTTACGCCTCATCTCCCTAATTCGACCATGTTTTTTTCCATAATATTTTCTTATGTGTTCACCTACTTTTATTAATGAAAAGTAAACGACATAATCGTTCAGCAGCTGACTCATCAATAATGATTTGCATTTTTTTTCCCCAACTAAGTAAGCTGATTTATTCAGCTACGTTGACACTTCAGGCCTAAAATCATTTTGCCAGAGGATAAATCAGGACTAAAGTTCTCACTTTAGACCTGATTTAGTGGGTTGTCTTTTAGCGAAAAATTTATATAACAATATTCTTAAATGATTACAAAATCCTAGAGTCAGCCGAAAACTGACTGATTTATTCTGCACAATCAAGTAAACTTGACTTACATTTGCTTACTCTGATTGCTTTTTTCTTACTTTTCCTTGCATGTATTTTAATAATAGTCAGATAATATCTGAAGGGAACCTTTTTTTCCCCTTTCCTACGAGAATAAACCAAACACGATTCATTGCCATATTCTGGTATGCTTAGGGATGATAATTGATCGATCGTGGCATTATCTCGAGCTACTAGTTTCCTGGTGCATGAGTAATGCTAATTAGAAACGGGGATATTAGCAAATGAAGCTTTAGGAGAATTCTGAAGATAAGAGATTAAAAGGGTTATATTGGCCAATGAAGCTTTAGGAGGATTTCGAAGATAAGGGATTATCATCCCTTTAGTGGCTGACTATGACAAATTACAAAACAGCATGTTCAACTAGATCGGGAGAGCGTTACTGTGTACAGTACGACCATTGTGATAGACATTTTTTTCAACATTTCTCTGTTTTCTCGGCCACGTGGTTGAGATAGAAGTTACCGCAATTGAAGATGCCTGAAATTTTCTTTGATACTTCCAAAATTCTTGGCGACACTTTAAGATGACTTACTGTAATTATTACTTTCTCAGCTTGCAACAAAAGTGAATCTTTTATTACTGAAATTTTGTACGCATAAAAAGCCTAAATTCACTTCACTTTCCATCGTAAGATGGTGTGAAAATTTTCACGACTCTCTTTATCGATAAACACTTAATATTATCGTTTTCCAGTGGACCATCACGCCTTCTATAACTTTCCTAAATTTTCCTTGGTTTGATCCTTGTAGTGTTTGTGATCGTCATTTCAATAATGATCGTTGTACGTCATAGAAGAAATCCTCGGGGATTAACGACTTAGCAAAGAAACTAAAACTTCCCATAATTTCTTGATTTCCCGTCAACGAAAGCTGATCCTGAATTATGTGCTGCACATTTCGGATGTGCTCTCTTGAGACACGCGGTAATTCACTAGTTATAAGAGGGAACATTAAGGCCGACAGTTGATATTGGGTGTTACAGAGAATGTTAAAGGACCATCGGTGTAAGTGGCGAGGAAACGGGTGAATAAATGACACATTTTCTCTCTGGCCGTAAATAATAATCGGCCGCCTATACAGCTACGAATAAAAATCCCTTAAAGGTGCGGAACGATGCCGGAAATTTATGAAACGCTCCCATATTTGTTAAGCTTTTCCATTCTCCTGATGAATAACGCTGGTCTTTTTTATTGGGTGAAGTAATGGCAAATGTTCTCCGTTATTGACAGAGATAGTCGACTTGTTAGCGATGCAGATTTCTTAGAGTGATGTATGCATTTGGAAGAAAGCGAAAATCTTAACTGGTTCCGGTTCGTTTCTCACAGGAAAAACACGTGCACTATTATTAGTAACGTAACCGAGATAAAAAGACGCAAGTAACTTCTTTAAGTATAAATGTTTAGTTAAGTCATTTATAAAATTCGTGTTTTAAAATTCTCTTCTATGTTTAGAATAATTTAATTCCGTTAAATAATATTTCACTTTTTTTTTATTATTTAGATGTTCAGATTTGTTTGATCCGGATAATATATTAATAATATATTAATCCAACTAACAAACCAATATGTTCCATCGTCAACAATGGATTGCAGTTGGAACTAACATTAATCTTGTAGGCTTACGTGGCCTCCTGAATTGAGCACGTTATACACGTGCATAATAATTGCTTTTGACGTTAGCTGAGCAAAATCCAAGCTGAGTTTCTCCGATTTTCACTGTAATCCTGCGCCTTTTACACTTATCTATTATGACAAAAATTACGTTTTGTAGGATGAAAATTACACCACCTTAAAAAAAAAAAATTACCCTATGAGATGCTTATCTTATTCCCTGAAATCGTTTTGTTATTTTATTGTACATCTTTACTCTGCCAAATGTATTTATTAAATATCAAAACAGAAAAAAGTGCGTTGTTTTGTTAATTAGTTGAAATATATCCAAAAACTATTTGTTCAATATTGACAAACTTTGAAAACAAGTGATTCAGAAAAGCAGAGAAGAATTATACTTTCTTATTTTAATAACAACAAGAATCAAAAAAAAAAAGTTACAGTGGTACGGACATAGAATGCATACTAACAGGTTTCTTTAAATTCTCCAAAATAAATCGGAGAATCTTAACAGGTAAGTAAATGATTGCAGAAGGAAGATTCATTTCGTAATATTCGCGTGTAATGATACTTCTTAATCACAAGCCATATAGTGAACACAGAAGTAATTTTGTTTTTCTTAATTTTACTATTAAAATAGTATTAAAAGAATGCATTTCAAATCGCTTGCTATGAAAATACAATCAAAACGAAAACCAAGATATCGTTCTTCCAATACGAAGAAGTTTATCATCAAATCTCTGATATGTACCCTCGTTGTGGTAGTAATGGGATAATATTTTCATGCGATACTGATTGAGATACTAACACGCGCAACAGTTCAAACTAATGCCCAATAATGTGAATGATACCACATTATTATAACTTGCTATATACAAAACAGTATGATGTTGTTATAGTTGAATTTTTATTATTTGTATTCGTTATTTTCGAAAGACTTATTAAAGTCTGTCATAAAATCATTAAAAGAATCCACTCTAATGTTGATAACACTGCCTTGCTTACTCTATGCGCGTAAACCTTTCTTCTCTAATTTTATCACAACTAGTCCGACTGAAACTCAAATTGATATGACTCAACAAATTTTAATAGAGTCGTTAAATTCCAACAGACTAGTGCAGAATTGCAACTATTAGTGCGAATAATTTTGATATTCAAACGCAGGACGCAAGAATTGAGGAAGTCAGCAAGTTTGAGTACCTGGGATCCATTATTAATGTGAAGAATTGCTGTTCAGAAGACATCAGAAGGAGGTTAGGAATGGCTAAAACAACAGTCAGAGACCTGTCTGAAATCTGGAAGGATGGATCTATCTCTATGGGAACAAAGTTGAGGATTTTAGATGCAGTTGTTTTTCCAACAACGACTTATGGATGTGAGACTTGGAACCTAAAGAAGTCAGATAAGAAATGGATATCTGTTTTGAGATGTGGTGCTACAGAAGGCTGTTGAGGATATCATATACTGAAAGGCGTACAAATGAATGGGTGTTAGAAAATATCAGTAGAACTTTAAGACTCCTTAAGGATATTGCCAAAAGAAAGTTAAAATATTTTGGACACATTGAAAGGATGGAAGAATGATTTCTCAGAACAGTAATAGAAGGTAAAGTTCCTGGAAAAAGAGGAAGGGGTAGACCATCAATGAGATGGATGGATGATGTGTGTGTGGAGTGAGTGATCTTCAGAGAGTTGAGGTCTCCAGAAAAGGAAACAACAGGACTATATGGCGAGGCCTGGTGTGGCACATCACTGAGCATCGGAGTGATCATACGGCATCTGTGGATGTCCAGTGAACATATAGATAAAAACGCAAGACTGAAACTAAAATTGGTCCACAATCCCAATTCTTCAACATAATTTTTTCCATCCAAGATGGAGTTACGCAGTATATAATTTGACAAGCAGGGCCTACAAATGAAAATTAAGGATTGCAAAGCCAAAATTTCACTAAAACTCATCCTCATGAGTTAGTCATGCTGTTGAAAGGGTTAGTCATGCATCTTGCCAAAAAAAAAAAAAAAAAAAAAACGGAGTGTAAAGTATTATCTCTGGATAGGCACAAAGAAATACGATAAGTTGCATGCTTGTCCATGGGGATTCATCGGATAAAAGCTAAGTGGTTACGATATGCATAAACAGGAAAGAATTGAATATACTTTTCTCTATATGGATTGAAATGCTGGAGAAGAACGGTATCCTCATCACAATGTAAAGCTACAAAAATTACAAATATACAAATGATATTCTTTATGAATTCTATAAACAGATATTAGAATGCTTAAAAAAATTCAAAGATGTTAGAAAACATTACATATATAATAAAAAGGCAATATCTGAATCGCATTGAAAGGCGCTAGCTAGCGTTTTATTGCGCATCATATATACTTTTTGACACCTATCAAACATAATTGTTTCTAATATTAACTGACCACCTTAAAAATGTAAGTGCATTTTTTTTCTCCTTCCAGTGAAGTGCCTCTTGTCTGATATTACTCCGAGTTGCAGGAAGTATCGACCAATAAGCAAAAAAAGTCCTCTTGAGACAACATTTTTGAGGAAAAATACCTTCAAAAGTTATACACAAGTCGATGTAAGAAAAGTCCTGGTACAAGTCTTGTAAGCAAATTAGATTGCAGCTGGTTCTCTCTCGATTCAAATCATAGTTTAAGGCAAAAAAAGGACCCTTTCATAGACTTGCTACCAATAAATATTAAACTGGCAGACTACCTTAAAACCTTAAGATAGTTGTGCCCCTTGGTTAGAAATAGTAACGCAGAGGATTTTGTTTTTCAAGTTTAACGTTATTTGCTTTGCATTCTTATATTTTTTATTTTGTTCCTTGAACGGCACTGACTTGAATAAATCTTGATTTAAACAAAACAGAGAGAGAGAAAAAAAAAAAGAAATTCTAGGAAGTTGATTAAAGTCTGTGAACAAAAAGTAACAAAATGCTTGATTTGTCGTCTTAAAATTGAGCTTTCTCCTGAATATATGGTAAACAATTTGCAACCATGGCTATCCACATACAAAAAAAATTTGAATATTTTTTGAGCAAATGTCCCGTTTTTGTGTCTGTATAATTCTGTATCATAAAACCGTTTAAGATGGAGGAGTGGTGCACAAAAGATTCACACAATGATTCACCTAAGAACTAAATCCAAGAGAGACGAAATGCATGCAACAGAGTCCACCACGGAACTTCAAGTTTTATATATATATGTAGAAAGTTTTTTTACCTTGGGTATATATAGCAAAGATACCAAGCAATTTTATCAGCTGGGTTTTAATCCTTTTTCCCAAGTAAGCAAACAGACAAGTTTGCGCCTGCACGTAGTGCAAGTCTGAGGCAACTCTTGTAAGTAATGCCACACGAGGCAACTCGTGGTAAAGGTGGAGTAAGCTCTGATCGCTTTTCTTAGTATTTTCTCCTGATGCAAAGCACATCCCCTTGCGGAGATGTATGATGTTATGCATTAAAGGCAGGGGCCACTACCCAGACCTGCTAACTCCACCTTTACTACGAGTTGTCTCAGTATGGCACTATTTGTAAGAGTTGCCTCGGTGTGGCACTATATATATATATATATATATACATACACGGGGGTGGTCTGAAAAGTTCTCGGCATAACAATGAAAAAACGAATTTATAATTTCGAAATTATTTTTATTTTTCAACATAATCTCCCTTAAGAGGAATACATTTATTCCACCGATGCTCCAGCGCCATTATCCCGTCCCTGTAGTGGTTCCCAGTAAGATCTGCAAAATACCCCTCTACAGCTGCAATCACCTCTTGATTCGAAGAAAAACGTTGACCAGTGAGGAAGAGGTTTAGTTTAGGGAAGAGAAAGAAGTCAGAGGGAGCCACATCTGTGCGAATATGGTGGATGTTCCAACAATTCATAGTGCGAATCCCTTAATTTTCCATTGCCAAAACACCTTTGTGGCAGGTGCATTATTCTCATGAAAGATGATTTTTTTCGTCTGCAAACTGGGCCTTTTCTCAGCAATGTTTTCATTTAGTGTGGTTAAAAGATCGGAATAATAATCCTCGATTATTGTTTTACCCTTTTCAAGATAATTAATAAACAAAATGCGTTTAGCATCCCAAAATACCGATGCCATGACCGTGTCTTCTTTAGCGCTAAACAACCGGCTTCTTTCCACTGTTTTGTCTGATGTTTGGATTCTGGTATGTAATGGCGAATCCAGGTCTCATCCGTAGTAATAGATCGACGCACAAAATCAGTTTTATACTTGTTAAAACGCTCCAAGCACTGTTCAGGGATGTTCACGCGAGTGCGTTTTTGATCTGCGCGGCACCTATCTTGCGCAATGCTTTTTCATTTGCAATTCTTTATGCAAAATATATCCTACACGTTCTTTTGAAATGCCTATAGTCTCAGCAATTTCAATTTCACTACCTTTGATTCGCCGGTTATCCAATACCATATCCTGCACTTGATCAATGATTTCTGGTGTTGTTACACTTTTTGGAAGTCCTTCTCTTCAAGGCTGGTACGGCTGTTTAAACTCGGCAGACCATTTCTTAATTGTCGTAAACGGAGGAGAAGAGTGCCCATAAATCTTTTTGAACTTCGAATGAATTTCTTTTGTCGGTAAACTTTCTTTTACGAAGAATTTTATAGCCTCACGATACTCAATTTTATCCATTTCAAGGGATATAGACAACACTTTCACTTCAGATAGCTGTATAAAACAAATTCTTGATAGAATGACTTGCAACTTCACATGGATGCTTAGGACAGATGTAGTAACTTTGAAAAAAATCATGTCGATAGTCTTACCATTTGAGGCCGAGAACTTTTCAGACCACACAGACACGGTTCCCACCCAGGAAAGGTTATTAGTAAACCTATAGAACAGGGTTTCCCAAACTGTGTTCCGCGAGAAGTTCTCCTGGAATTTGTCATTTTAGTTTTCTAAGAATTTTTCATGAATAAATATTTTATTGTGGAAATATTCTGAGGAGAATAATATTCGTGAATATGTCGAAAAGCTCAGACCCAGATCGCCTAATAACATCTGTGTATCGTTAATTTTCCACATCGAAACCTTTCAACATTTGGGAAAGGGAATACCGCTGTTTATGACCGATCATAAAAATTGCCTGCAAGCCGAAGCGCGGAGTATCCTCTGTTCTCAAAACTAAAAGAAATCGCATCTGCTGTAAATATTAGTGACCAATCAGCAAGGAAATATAAAGAAAATTTTTCCACTGAAATTGCAGATCAAGGTAGTCTGTATCCGATTCTAAAATATATTAATGCTGAATACTTTCTTCGCAAGTTTGTATTACAGTGTGCAAGTGCTTGTTCTGAAAGCGGAGTGCCGCGAATTTTTTAAAAGTGATAGGAATACAGATTTAAATTCTAATATGAATAAGAGACAAGACACTTTGTTTATTTTTGATATTAAGAAATCTCTTATTGAAGGTGTTTGTGACGGAACAAATAGTGATTCATCCATCTCAAGCCTACAAAGCGATCTCCAGGATGTACAAAAGGAGGGGAAAACTACCAGCACACAGGAGAGAAAAAGTCTGCATTCACTTGTAAGTACTTATAATAATATTATAAATTTTTGGCGATCAGAATGGTACATGTCAATGAAAATCAGCACAAATTAATTTAAAGATGCTCATGTTTAATGGATGTTTAATTAATTATTAATTATCAATTAATAATTAATGATCAATTAATTAATAAAAATCAGCTAAATTAACAATTAATTTATTACAAAATAACCAAGGTGTTCCATGAAAATTTCAAGATTTGCGAAGTGTTCCGTCGTAGAAAGAGTTTGGGAAACCCTGCTATTGAACATTATATCGTGGTTGGAATAAGGATTTTTTTTCCTCCATCTTTACCAATTATATATATAATTTTGTATTTTTTTTATTTATTTTTACATAGTCCGGATACCCTACTCTGCAGACCAAATATTTTGGTCTGTAGAGTAGGGTATCTGGAATTTTGAAGCTTCCAATAAGCGTGGTGGTAGTCTCACACCGTAGGATGAAATTCATCGCCCACCTAAAGACAATCACAAACGTCCATGTCCGCAGCGGAATTCGAAATCGCGACACCTGTTGCTTGAAAAGCGGATATGCGCTAACCAGTTCGATAGAAACCATTTGAGTTCATTCCCTTAAATGTGGATTTCAAATGTTTGTTAAAGGCGAATATAGTAAGAAGGTTCTTCTTGTTGTTTCAACAGTGTGTGTCGCAATAGGTCGTATCGATGATTATTATACACATAACTTTCCTTTGCTGGTATAAGCGGAGAGTTATTACTCTATTTAAGTCGCGATGTTCAGTGAAATATTCATTGGCGCTATAAAATTCATTGGAGACCAACACGCTTTTTAATATCAATTGAAAAGAGAGACAGAGAACAAATTGTTGTCTAGAAATTATAAGTAACCTAATTTGAAATCACTCGCGACCGTCTTAACGGAAGATTTACACAGAGTTAGGTCCCACACAAGCTGATAAAGAGGGACTACCCTTCTTTGCAGTAATCTAGGATGCCATAAATAGAAAAATAATTCAAAAACAATCCTAAAACATCCAAAATAGCAAAGAAATTTGGTATTTTCCTTTATCAAAACAATGTCCCGAGCACTAGCATGAACAGAGATCGCTGCATTATTCCTTTTTCGGAGCAAGCCTAAAACAAGACATAAGCAGTATCCTCTCCGTCATCTGGACAGAAACATATCCCAACTACAACTCATCCAGTGAAGCGTCAGGAAACGACGACGTTGAACTGTTTTATAGTCGAAGCAACAAGTATGAGGATATTATATTTCGTCTCACCAGCGCAGTTCTCAGGACCAATTTGCGTGTTTTGAGAGATAAAAATCGGCTAACTTATCTTAAAAAAAAAGGAAAAAACCTTAAAGGTTTCCACGCATTTCAGACTGGACCCGAACTTAGGTCTTTTCACAAACGAAGGAAAGTGTTCCCACCTCTCGCGACCACGCTATGGAGGCGCTGCTCAGTGAAGTACAATAATTCATCATAGTAAACTATGAAAATATAAAATGTTTACATTTTATATTTTCATATAAAATGTCAAACATTTTATATGAAATTCAAGGATAATCATATGTTTTTCATTCTGGGTGTTTAGTGACAGCCGTTTTCGTATACATCTGGAAGTAGAGCAAACGCTGGTACTACTTCTCGAAGTACAAAGCAATCCAGAACGTCACTTACAAGCGAACAATCACAATGTCATTCACCTGCCACAAAAAAAGTATTTCACCGTCAGGAGGAATATTCCCAAGTGTTGTTCGTTTATTGCCGTACAGTTTACAGCACTTCTTGAAGAGTTGGAGACCAGGGTGATGGGAAATAAATGAGCAAGTCTAAAGATGTGAAGGAGAGCTGTCTGAGTTTTCCTGAACGCACATTCCATTCGAACTACCTAATCCTGTTGTCCTCAAGTTTCCAAACACGATTTTTTTTTTTGTAACCCAGTCGGTGACAGAATTATAAAGGACAGTAACTATAAATTTATTAGTCTATACCTACCACTATGCATAATTATTCCACGCTTAATTAACTAAATTTATTCCATGCCAATAAATAACTGAGCGGATATTTTCCCCCCATAAAAACAGTTCATTAAAAAACGAACATTTCTGTGGTCGTATCCAACCATGAATCAGTGAAATAAAAAAATGAGGCGAATCAATATTTCAAAATAAAAGAAGACCCTAATTAGGAAGAAATGACTTTAATAGAAAGAACTTTTTTTCAGGAAATAATATGTCACTGACATGAAACTTATGACGTAATTTTCTTCTACAATGCTACAGTAAAAGCCTCGGTGCTTTCATTCTTAATGATTTATTTCTTAAACAAAATAATTTTTTTAAAGACAACACGAACTAGCTTTAATAAAATAAAGTGTTAAACTGGGAAATGCGGTAAAATTATGTTGATTCTGTCATTTAAGTTTCCTATCTTTCACTATTTCAGTCGAATGATAACAACGTGCTCAATCATATATTGCAAAGCAGTGAACGCACTAGAAAACCTGCAGCTCACTAAAACGGACGGACTCATTTCAGCCAACCAAGAATCACAAATAACAGTCGGAGCAGGGGTGGCTCGTGCATAGGCAATGGGGAATTGCACCACTCCCAATTTTTCTCGATGTATAAATATATTTATTAATTTATTTAGATTTGCTTGTAATACTTAATTTTATCATCAACAATGCTGTACAATTCTCTTATTTTGTATAAAAAATAATAAAAATCCATCTTGTAGCACTTAGGAGGGCGAAGGACGCTACCAGCACTGTATTTACCACAGTGTCATATTGCTACGAGCAAGCATATGCACGTCATTGTGAGATGCGAGCTATTAGTAATACAGCACTGTCCATCGCGCAGTTCCACTGTTGTTTATATGCAGTTTGCGCCAGTAGTAGAGTGTTCGTTGTGCTTATCGTGTTTACTCTGTCTCTTTAAATACTTGGACATTACAATTAAAGACATAACATTTGTTGTAGTTTTTATTTTAAAACATTATTGGGGTTATGATAATGGATTTTATTTTTAAGTAATTTTGAATTATACCAAACTAATGTTATCGATAATAAACAATATTTTTTCATGTTTAATTTTTTTTTTTTACCATAATTTTGATATTTTATCGAAACACGTATACACTGTACCTGCAGTGTGTATGTATATTTCGAAAGTTGCAGCAGCACCCCCACGATTTCAAGCCACCAGCCCCCACTGAGTTGGAGTACCACGAAATGTCGCGATTGAAAAAAAATAAAATAAACATCGTATAGTACAGAGTGTTTCAAAAAGAATGACCCGATTTCAAATAATTATATTTAATAATGAAAACGCCTTCTGTTAACTAAACGCCATCTTCTCATTAACTAAGCGTAGCGGCTATTTGGGCGCTAGTAGTGGCATCTAGCGGCAGTCATATCAAACTCTGGACCACGTACTTGTACCTTTCACATGGTACAAGTCACATTCATTTGTGGTTCGTGATTGCAGAGGTATACACTTTTCAAATCGAGACATTCTGTTTGAAACACCCTGTATATGCATAAACCTAAAGATATGCAGAGTTCCCCGAGACCTGAAAATTACTTCAAAGATTCCTCCAGGATAACAAAAAATGAGAAAGGCTACACAAGGCTGTTAATTATCAATGTAATGGAGATCAGCGTACCTTTCGTGCCTCCTTGTCAAACACCAGCATGCATTCGATTCAAAGGATTCAACTACTAATGTAGGAGAGCATCAAAGGTGACAAAAGTGCTACCCATTTCTCGCTTCCATTACGCTGTGTATTTAAAGTTACGCATTTTTCAGATAGGGATGTGAAAGAAACTGCTGTTATTTCTCTAGTGTAGCCATCTCCTGAAAGAAATTTGAAACCTCGAATGGAGTGCCCTTCACTGAGTCAATGGAATGCAAGCAAAATCGTAAAAGTGAAAAATATATTAGAAAGGCTTATTACTTATTCAGGAAGAAAAAATCCCCGCTAATCCATAGGAAGGATCGGTGGCGGAGGGAACCTCCGCGTGATTTGATCATTTCAGATCATCTTTTACGTTTAATTTCGAATTAAGTTTAATTTAAAAAAAGAGATGAAAGCGATTATCAATGGACGATATTTGAACCTTTGATATCAGCATTATCGATCGCTCTGAAAAAAATGTTAGGTGGGAGTCAAAATACTTCATTTAGAAGTAACTGACGGTTTCATATCATTTCGATTTTCTGTCTTTTCTTTCGTGTATAAAGAATTGGCAACATAAATTAAATCGACATGAATATAAACATACTCTAAATAGACAGAAATCTCGCAAACTGTGGGGTTTTTTAGCTGAATATTAATACAAAGGTGCATATACACAACCCATGAGCGTAATATGGCAGTAATATATAATAATGCCGATCATACAATCTATCAGGACGAAATTTCGAGTAGCTTGAAACTTCGATTGACGTTATTATCGTAGGATGGCACTAGTGGCTCAAATGCTAAAACCTGCCAAAAATTTATAAATCTTTGCATTTATATGTAAAGAATCCCATCATGCGTAAATTCAGTCTTCAGTCCTTTTCATAGTTTGCCGGATGCATCCAACCGCCACGTCGCACGAAAGGCAGAGTGTTAGCCATAGAGATTTGAGATACATTATTCACAGTTACCTAAGGAAAGCGAACGGCATATGCTGATTATCACTGCTGTAATTTCCGTCCTGAACCTCAAATACGGCACAATATTAACAAATTTTTGTTGTCATGAATATTAAAGGTATTAAATGGAAGGCAACCATTTTGATTTCCTTCCTGTTATGATATTAACTTGATTTTATATCATAAACAACCCTTTCAATGTAACCTCCTCTATTGCGATGTTGTTAATATAGAATGAAATCTTTTATATTTTGGAACACTTTGAATCGACTAAAGTGTAACATCTTTGATTGCATTGATCAACGAACCTGAGATGGTAGTATAGAAAGTTTCACACTTTACGAGTGTCTATTTTCTACTGCCTATGCTAAGAGACCAGAATAAGTACGATCTGTCAGTAATTCGTTTCCAAAGTTCTGTAGTATGTCCATCAACGTACAGTGAATACAGAAAATCAGACCCAATTGAATCAGTGGCACACTCAGGATTTAATCGTAGGGGTGGGGGACGAGTTGAGTAGACGATTTGAGAATACAAACTACGCATTGCATACGACCTATGACTGAGCATCTGCAGTGATCGCCAATACATGATACCTGTGATCGCTGCTGGCCTGGCTCGGGCAAACGAAGTAGCGCTCGGTCCGCCCGAGCACTACTTCGTTCGCCTTGTGTTCACAGCGGCTGTGATTCCCGAGAGCTACAGGGTATTCTCACCTTATGTGACCACTAATTCATAAGTAGTATAGAAATAGAAGACACGACACAACATAAATAAAAAAAAATGAATTTTAATTAGGAAAAGATTTTTGAAAACTTTTCTAGTGTTTTTCCCTTTTTCTCATAGGGGACAGGACCCTATGAGAAAAACCCCGAGAGCGCCACTGCAATGAATTAATCAGATTAACTTATTCCATCCAACAGAAGCTTTCTAATCAAATCAGATATTTTTAAAACAATGTCGCTGAATAACTTCAATCTTTCTCGGACACGAACTACAAAAGCCGACTTTTCCGTGCGTAGCGAATTCCGGCAAATATAAAAGTTCAAATTAAATAAGAACACATTCTTTTAGTTTCAAAGAACAGTTGCATTTATGCGATCTAGTGAGCGTTCGCGTTTCTCGGAATGTTCCAATTGCTACGAATATCAACTGCAAAAATTTTTACTGACAGTTACACGAGAAGTCCGGCAATTGTCACAGCACACTTGGAACGGCGAAGCAATCTGCATGTCTGAGCATAATGACACGAAACTGATAAATGAGATTAAAATTATTCTGATACGTCCCAAGCAACGTCTTCGGTGTCGTTGTTACTAGGAGACAAGGGCATTCTCCTAGTAGCACAGAACGATTACCTTCGGATATTATCGACAGGCGTCTCTAGGGGGCACTCGATACGGAGAACATGACGGTTCACTGGAACGCTCTTAGTGGTCTGCTTCAACATCGACGATGCGTGAAAGAGAGTGTTTCCTTGGAAGAATGTTTACAACTCCTGTCTTGACGATGTCTACGGCAGTTCGTATTTATTATGGGAATGCTTTTAAACAGTTCAGTAGAGAAAGAGATGGAAACAAAGTATGCTTAATTTAATGAAGTGTGCGATTTTCGGAATGCAATACCATCCACTGCCAGTGATAGACAGGGGACTTGCGACATGGGCTAAATATTACTAAAGCGAAGAGCTCTTCAAAGGCAAACAAAACATTGCTGATATTCTATGCACAAGAATAATTCCGACAAACATTGAGAATTGAAAGATAGGACAACATTCTCTTGCAGATAATAAGAATAAAAATGATAAAGGTGGAAGTAAAAACAAGACAAATAACACTGAATGACTTGTTCAAATACGGGATAAATAGAGTGACATCAATAAGATGGATATGCAACTCACGGTTCAGTAATTACATAAATATTAGTGAATTTATAAACACAAACGCGATGCACTAAATAAAGCTGATTTAAACTACTACATACACATACAATACTGTCTCTATCCAGTTTGTAGTTTTGAATCATTTTAAATAATATCAAAACGCCAATTTCGTGTAAAATGGAGAACTATTTAACCATATCTTACAAAGACTCCATTGAATAATAAGTATTGCTGAATCAATGGACCAACTTGAAATCTATTCATTGATTATATATGCTTCGATGGTACGATTTTTTTTCCTCATTTGGTGAATCTTTTTTATTTTATTTTTTATATTTTCTATATTAAAATAGCGCAGTTCTTTTTTGTTTATTTAATAAATAATCTTCGGCTGTAACATTTTTAAACGATTCAACATTTTCAGAGTTTCAAAAATGGTTGACCCAATACATCACCCTACTTCTGTACATTTAATGTAAGGCATTTATATGCATATCGACAATTTTACGATGAAATGGAAACACTAAATGATACTTTACTGAACATTCAAAATGAGTAATTACAGCAATTTACTAACAAATAATTTTCATCAACAGGAAATCATATATAGTAACTGGAACTGTATTGGAATTATTAAAGGGCTGAGTAGTAGGGGTAACGGTTTGAACAAGATCAAGATCAAGATAAGATAAGGAATCGTGACGTGATTAGTTGACGTCATTGTGGGCGTGGCTTCATGGGTTTGGAATGTTGGGAATTTCCCTGTGGGCATATGTGTCAATGGCTTCAGTTGTTGTGTTTTGGTTCGCGTATGGGATTATGGGTGATGGTAGAGATAAGGAATCGTGTCGTGATTGGTGGACATTTTAAACAAGATCAAGATAAGATAAGGAATCGTGACGTGAATGTTTGTTGTTATGAGATGTAGAAAGTGACGTCATTTGTTAGTTGTAAATAACTGACGTTATTGTTTTGAATGGAAAAGGGAGATATATTAGAGATAAGGAATTGTGTCGTGATTGGTGGACATTTTAAACAAGAACAAGATCAAGATAAGATATGGAATCGTGACGCGAATGTTTGTTGTTGTTATTGAGTTTGGAATTTCGCAGGGCCCCCTTCTGTCAAAAACATCACGTGGTGTGTTTGGTGATATTTAGAGATAAGAATCGTGACGTTATCTGTTTGGAAATTCACAGCTTCGAGGTTTTCTGAATAATTTAATTATATGCTATGTCACTCAAACATACAGTTTTTTTTTTTCTTCTATAGATGGTTGTACTAATTTTCCAATACATTTTGAGGTATTTCTTTCCTGTTAAACAGTGGGATTCTTAGAGTAAGTCGTGATGGCGGCAGTGTAATAAGCTATTCGAGCTTTTCTGAATAATTAATTATATACTTAAAATACCTGTCCTTAAACACACACACATACACATTAGACATAAAAAATCGCTAATGTATCCATGTTGATACTCTAATATATACCCTATGATTATTCTTATGGAAAAAAAAAACTATTCAGTATTACAATTACGCTTACCAAAAAACATACAAGCAGTTGTTATGTTTAAGTTAAAAAAGTACTTACAGCTTTCCAGATGACTTCTAAATACAAATATTCCAAAATAGTTGAATTTTATATCCACAACACAACACAAACACAAAAACCACAAAGAATGAAATTTCTGTAAATACTGTAACCTGAACTAGTTACTTCGTCCTTTAGATTACAGACTGTAGATGCTGTGGTTTCGTCATTTGCAATATCCCCCAGCGAGCGGTTTTCTTCAAAGGGGATGACATGAGTCACATTTGTAAATTGGGGTATTGTTCAAAAGGTAGCATTTCCTCAAGTTTGGATATTTCTCAAATAATTACATATGACTAAGGGATTAGTATCCACATGTTTGAATGACACATATCCTAAAATTATTCATTCTTCGTTACCGTCGGAATTCATTGGTATAGTAAATTAATGCTTACATTTAATTTTAATTTAGAGTACTATCTGATTGGTTGTCCGTATTAATTCTTTCCCACTGTTGCCCAAGCTTGGTGGGAAAGTCTATGCGCCGTTTTGTTTAGGTAAAGTGTTATTTCCGGATTCGAATCCTGATTGTTGTTAGAGTATGGAATTCTGACAAGTGAAATTATTATTTTTTTTTTTTCAAATTGAATGGTTATTTTCTATTTTACTTTTAAAGGTCATATTCTAACAGAATAACTGAGCAGAATTAATAAATATATAAAGTATACGTGAATTTATTTTCCAACTGAATATTTCTCATTAAGTCTTCTTATCTTAAAGTTGCCCAAGCTTGTGGGAAAGTCTATGCGTCGTTTTGTTTAGGGTAAGTGTTATTTCTGGTTTCGAATTCCGATTGCTGTTAGAGTATGGAATTCTGACAAGTGAAATTATTATTATTATTTTTTTCAAATTGATTCGTTATTTTCTGTATTTTACTTTTACAGGTCATATTCTAACAGAATAACTGAGCAGAATTAATAAATATAAAGTATATGTGAATTTATTTTCCAACACTGTATATTTCTCAGTAACTCTTATCTTTAAGGTATCTATCTTATCCGGTCGCCTTTTCTTGTGCGTAGGTGAAAAATCGTGTGTTTTGGTTTGAACTCTTGGTTTCCGTTGGGAAATTACCAATATAACTATTAATTTTACCTTCGATTCCTTGTGCTTTTAACCTATTTCTGTAAGTGGAATTTATTTATTTCATTTATTTTTCTTTAGTATTAGTAAATTTTAAGTAACTGATATGAGACAAACAAGGTTTTGAACTCTCCGCAGTTTTCTACAGCAATCTTTTTAAGAGTTTTTATAACGTGTCGTTGGTTTTAAATATCTAATGGCTCTGTAAAATAACCAAACTAACAGTATTGTGACTTTTCAGGTGAAATCTTCACCACTAAAATTCTAGCTATTAATTTAATACCCGATTATTTCTTTTGCTTCCAAGATTTGACAGGAGTTTCTTGAAATATTTGAGGGCTTGCATGAACAAATAAGACTTAATTCGATGAATCAAAAAAAAAATTCTCTGGTTACTTTGTGGCATGAAATTTCACAAGGAAAAAAAAATGTTATCTTCCTTCTTAAATTTGTATTACACATCTACGACACCCAATTTGTTCATTTAAATTTACACATTTTATTTGAACGAAATATTATTTACAAATTGTATTAACTGAATCTAACAATACAGAAAATAAATAAATTGAAAAATACATCAAAGGTTCTTCCATGCTTGTGGAATTGCCATCGTATGGTTTTGACAATGTAACTCTCATCTGGAATTTAATTTTTCATTTGGTGTTTGTTGGGAATTTATTACTGTAGTAAAATTAAGGGTTGCATATTTATATTTTCGAATCCAATACGTATACTTCAGAGAATTATTAAAAGCACAGAATCTTTCGTTATGTTTCCAAAAGCATTTAAAAGTACACGTTATGTTTTCACGTTTTGGGCATCCAATTTCATTTAAATCAAGAACAGCCCTCCCTATTAACTTCGTTAATGTTTTTGATTTTTCTCTTCCTTTGGCAAGTAATATATGATATTTGCATGTTGATTCTATCATCCAATCTCTTAGTTTTTTCCAAAGCTAGTGAACCAATTTCCCACTTCAGCTGATGTTTATATTTTATTAACCAATAATTCTGTTTTTTTTTAACTCTTTCAGGTAATTCTTTCCAACTACAAGGTGACTTTGTCACTGCATATCTTACACTAATTCCATCAGAAATACAAATTTCTTTAGGAAATAAATTTGAACTCTTATTCAAAAAAAATTGTACATCAATTATCCCAATGATAACTGAAAATTCGTCTTTTTCACCCACTGTCGATTTTTCATAGTCGTTTTCCTTCATTCTTCTTCTTCGATTACTTCATATGGCACCACAAATAAATAGTTATTTATTATTATTTCACCGATTATTAGCTCTGATTGTATACTTTATGGTAACTTTCGTTTACCAAATTCTAAACAATTAGAACTTTTCACAAAGAAACTTTCAAAGAATTTGTGGCTCACCCATTATTTTTGCATTACCAAACACAAATCACAAAACAGCAGCTGCAGTGGATGAACGATTACCTTAAGTCCAAAGTCACTCGACTCTATGGTATTTTCTTATAGTACTGTTTACACTTACCATCCCCTACCCTGACCGTTCCTTCAAAAATGAACCTTTTGCGCAGATGACTCAACGACATGTTTTCACATGGTGTTGGATATACTGTTGGTGTGTTTTTATCTTACTTTGTGTAGGGAAAGGTAAAATTTGTATATGTGTTATCTGTAGAGTACAAACATTTTCTCTATGCCAAATTTTAAAGAAGAGTTAAAGTCACGTTTTGTTGGTTTAATTGGGTGCTTCTCTCTTTCTCTCTCTCTCTCTCTCTGTAAAATAACCAAATTCTAACAGTTCGGATTTTTAATTATGTGAACGATTTGTTTTCAGATAACTCAAATAATGCCAATAGGTAGCATTAGACAATTTCTAAAATAATCAATACATGGATATTCGTTTTCAACACTTTTTTTTTCCTGTCCTGGCATTAATTTCACAGTTGTGATTTTTTTAAAATAATTAAACAATTGCATTAAGATATAAAGTTGTGGATTTAAATATCAAGATCTAATCAGAATAACTGAGTAAAAATTCACTGTGGAAAAACACAACAACAAAACACACATCTTTGTTCATTTAAGTTTACAAATGCACATTTTATTTTGCTGAAATACTATTTACAAGTATATTCACTGAGAAAATTCGAAACATGTAATTACCTAAAAATATTTCACAATATTTAGTTTAGACTCTTAACATTTTCCAAAGAGTTCAATGAATAAAATTTTTGTTACTCACTGTTTCTTGGTTACATTACATCAAAATAGCTGGTCACGCAAAAGAATTTTTAAATCAGATACCATGGTAACCACACTTCCATACGTTTGATATTGTGTCAGTCTGGAAATGACACCATGCCTCCCTAAACATTCTGTGTATTCTTTTGTCAGCAAATATACACAAACAGTTTTTGTAAAATGGTCGTAAATGTCCCAAAATAAAGAATCTTTATCGAATTGGATAAAATCTTGAAAGTCTAATTTTACCATTGATGAATTTAAATGATTAGCGATAATTTTTCCCATTATACGAACAGATGGTAATTCAGTTTCCAAAAATAGTAAATGATTATCAATGTCGTACATGTTTGGTGAAAATCTCTCAGCTTCTTCACAACTAATAGAAAAAACCTTACTTCCATCAGCTCCTGTATCATCAAGTATTAGTTCCCCATTTTGGCATTTCAGAATATAACACTCACCGAGGTCCATTTCGTAGTCAACTCTTCTTTGCAAGTAGCCAAGGATATCAGACCACTTCCTGCGTAATTTTTCCCAAGTGGTCCTGGATAAATACATCACAATGTACGTGTCTTCTAAAATAATAATCGGTTTCCATTCTTTTAGAGCTAGGTGAAGAGTTTTGTCTCGTGCTATTTTCCTGAAGAAAGAAAATTTCAATGACTTTTGTGGCTCACCCATTATTTTACTTTACTTTACTTTCCTGTATACCAATCACCAGAACACAATACGATAACTTCACAGGATGAACGAATTGTCGTAACTGCAAAGACACTTGACTCGTTTATTTTTCCTTATAGTACTGTTTACCTGACCCTTAACCCTGACCGTTCCTTCCAAAATGAAACTTTTGCGCAGATGATTCACGGACATGTTTCTACATGGTGTTGGATAAACCATGACGACAATGACGAATGTGTGTCACCCTGGGAAAATTACAAGATATCTTATCTCAAAAACATCACCCACAATTCCATAGCCAAACAAAACATGACAACAATGTCGTTATGTGTTTGGATATTTCTGGGGAACATATGTCTCTCATTCTGTGATATCACAGAGGGTGACAGATGTCTTCCCTGCAATGCTCCCCCACCTAACCCCATCACCCTAGTCTCTCACCATCCCCTCTCCTCCAGAAGATGTCTGCTCAGCCTAGTGGAGATGAGTGAGCTCATCGTTTGCAGATATCTTTTAGTGATGTCACCTCCAATTGATACTGATAACTTTTTTGGAAAAAAAATTTAAAAAACGCGTTTTTTATGATAACTTTTTAGGAAAAAAACGCGTTTTTTATGAAAACTTTGGAAAAAAAATAAAAAAACGCGTTTTTTTATTTTTTTTCCAAAAATAAACGTCACGATTCCTTATCTTATCTTGATCAAACCGTCACCCCTACTACTACTGGGCTGATCGTGTTCCAGTTTGATTGTCTATGATACTTTCAAATTGCAAAAGTGAGAATAGTAAATGTACTAAATGAATTCTATTTTATAACATCTCGGAAGGATCCAAAGCATAAAGACTTGTAATTTCAGTACTATGACGATCTGTTTTTCGCTAAAATAATGCAACGTTTAGAATTGCAGTTGTTTAGGATGAGACTTGGATAGCTATCAACCATGAAACAAAGATATAATGTCTGTTATCTGGATATATTTTTCAGCATAGCTTGTATGCTTGCCGAAGCGAAAACCTTGATATTGTAACCAATTTTGACGTGAAGACGTCCTTAAATTCAGAACAGTGCTACGGGGTACGGGACGAAACGTTGAGTGTAACGAAATCATTCGATAAGGTTTGGCTTAATAATTTCTAAAGTATTAAATGTAGCCAAACCAAACTTGGAGTAGAAGAACCATCAGTGGGAGATATATGCCTGGACGATCAACGGTGTATCTAAATTCGTCCTGGAAGCTGTGTATATTCATCCGAGCGCTTCATCGTCAGCGATAGAATGTTGTATCTACCGATCCCTGCTGCAATACTCGAAAAGCATAAAGAAAATAATCTTCAGTATCGAACCAGACCAGCAGACGCCCATCATCATCATCACAGGTGACTTCAATGTCGACGTGTCACAAAACCGATCACTGTAAGACTTTATGGAACGCGAGTTTAATCTCACTTACGTTGAGACCACGGCGACCACGCTAGATAACACTTGTATTGATTTGACTTTCGCCAGAAACTTGGATGTATCTTGTCTACCGTTTGTATCTTACTTCTCTTACCATAGACCTATGATAAATATAATTATAATCGATTAACAAACTGGTTTTCATTTATTTACACTTGCCAACACATATATATAATCCGCTGGCGTGATGTATTCACGTAAAACTCCGGCCGTGCTCCGACACAAGCCACACAACCGATTTTTATTTTTTCCAAAACTAAGTAATTAACAAAATTTGATAAAATGCTCTTTTATACTTCAGTAATGCGCATGTGTAATAAGACAAAATGAATATCATTTAATTTATTTTAATAGAATGACATGGACGCCTGTTTAGTACTAAGTTCTTTATAAATCACTTAGTAGATAAAACATCTTTCACATACCTCTTTTCTAATAAGTCTCGTCTCCTCCTCCCCTTTATCACTAATCATTGAACTCTTTTCTCCTTCTTCCTCGAAACAAACTGTCGTCCCAGTAGTAGCGAATAATGTTAGAAACTACTTATAAACCTTCTTGCAAGGCATTGATTAGCCTGCCTAATGTACATAATTTCTTTCAAGATTTCTGCCCCTCCTAATTTTCCTACAGCCATTCTAGAGTTCCAGTGCTTCATCTTCCTTAATACGAAACACCGTGCAGTCACTGCAGACATTCCTTGACACCAAATTATAATTCTAGACAGTTCAGTAAAAGTGTTTAAATTTATTGTCACTTAGTGCGACCATCAGAAGTTTAGAATACTTTTAAGATGTTTCTGGGATTCATATTTTATGTCGTTTAAATCAAGCAGTTGAATTGGGTAGCTGCGTTTCCGTGGGGCGTCACAACAGTCCTTTTTCCAATCATTTGTGTCAACACAGTTCTTAATATATGATATAATTCTCGGCTGTTTCCGTAGAATTATAAAATAATGTCACGTTAATAATATTGGTATCAACACTCCTATGTGTAAAGATGGCTTTTACGAGATAGCTCACAGACACAATACTCAATTGCTAACATTTATTTCAACATTTTTTCATATTTTTATATCCCATTTGAGGATTGCGGGATTATATGTCTGTCCATCCATTTCTTATGGCAAATATTCTTGAAGTATCGAAAAGGAACAGCTGTTATGCAAAACAGTTTTTGTCAGATTCTTTTGAAAAGATGGCACGTGTATTTTCTGCAAGTTAGTTATGGATGCAGAACTATAGCAAATAAATGAACATGTTCGAATGCGACTTTTTTCATCTATTGCTCCGAAAGGGTCATCAGTGTTTTTCTCTCTTTTTTTTTTTAATGTAATCCGATAAAAAGACGTGAAATTCATTCCTAAAACATGCACTGAATTCTTATTTTTGGGAGACTAGAATACTGAAGAATTGCTTGAGATAATAAAGATCAGTTTTCTTTCTTTTTTGTTTTTATGATGGCTTCCCAAAGACAGATAGTTCCATTCCTCCGTTGAGAATAAAATGAATGAGCTGTAACTTTCTCAGACACTGATGCAGTGAGAACGATGAAACGTAATTAGAAGTTGTCACATCTTCGCCATGAAAAAAACTCTCTCGGGCAAGACTATTGATCTTCATGGAATGATTTCTGATAAAAATCTAGATAACAATCTCATAACAACCTACACTGCCCTTGCAAAATAAAATTTGCACTGGAAATGAATGATATTCTCGCATGTAGAGGACCTGAATACACGCTTTAATGGAAATTTTTCATGTCACTAAATAAAAGGGGAGGTTCTCCTTCTGTTTAACATAAATTTTCGCTTTGTTGCTCCGAATGTTTTTCCATCAAAGCGGTACCGCGTTGTTTTTAACTTCTGATTGCTCACACGAGTATCATTATTATTAGTAGTAACATTTGCATAATGTGTTTCTGTCAAATATAAGCGTTTCTGTTCACGTTGAGGTTTAATAACTTCTCTACTATTAACATTGGCAAGCGTCGATCCATGGCCAAGCTTTTTCCTAATACTGAGCAAGAAGGTGGAGTTGACTAATGAACTTAGATGAGAACATTACGAACGGTCATATTCCCAAGATAGTGTACTTCAGAAGCGTTAGCAGAAACTGCAGCAAGCATACTATTAATTAGCCTTTATATCTAAAACGGTAACCAACGTTGAAGTTGAGTTCTACTGCCCTCAGGAGGGATAGTGGATCTCATCAGATGGTAATCTGCATCACTACCATTTGTCAGCATCAATTTCAATCAGGTAATGAAAACAGTTGCGAAATTAGCGTGTCACAAATGTCATATAAAGAAGTAAATAAAACATTTTGGCATGAAACGGAAATCACGATTGAGAAACAAAAACTCATAAAATGGCTCGTAAAATACAAACTGTGAAAAATATAGTTCAAAATTTGAGGAAATAAAATGAATTTATTTTAGTTCCACTGAATACATGCCACACGAATTCGGAGAATTTCTTGTTAATAGCTAATTATTATTATTATTTATACGGATACTCATGGACAAATCTTTTGTCCATATGTGTCTCCCACACAATCTATTAACACAATACCTATCATAGGCACCTCTAGCAATCCATTCCACTCATTCACAACACTCCATATAAAGAACCTAGTCTGCGCATACTCTCAACTCACCAAATCCTTAGACAACTTTCAAGTGTAAACTCTTGTTCCCCCCCCCCTTACTCCTCATGTATTGAAAAATTTCTTTGTGTCAGTCTTATAGAATCCCTTCAGTAACTCATGAGTTTCTATCATATCCCCTATAACTGTTTGCTAAACTCTGCAACCCACACACACACACTTTCAATCTGTCCTGATAAGGGAACATTCCACAGATCTGTCACCAGCTTGACAATTTGTCTCTGAATCCTCTCCACCAGCTTCCTAGAAACGCAGGTGACCTCCAGGTGTGCCAGAGGTCAACTAGTGGCAGAAGCATAGCCTTATAACGAGAGATAGTAATCTCCGTATCTTTACTTGTCAGTGTGTTCTACAACATCCAAGTAACCCTGTGAGCTATTTTACCAAATCTTCCAATATGTCCTTTGAATTTCAAATCTCCATCCACCATCACCCCCATATTCCTAGCCTCACCATTTTCTGTAATCTGGTACCATCAATGTGATACGAAATATGGAACCATTTCAAACCTTACATTTTATAACATTAAAATTAAATTGGCAACCATGTTCCTTTGCTTACATGGCAATTTATTTAAGCCATCCTGCAAGATATCTATATCATCTTTATCACCTATGTAATACTTTTCCATGTGGTATTCTGCCAAATGTCTTTTGCAAAGTTAGCAGTATCAGAGTGTAGACATTTTTTCCTTTATCCAATTCCGCTGTTACCTTATTATAAAATGTGGATAAATGACTGAGGCAGGACCAACCTTTTACAAAGCCGTGCTGTCTCCTATAGAATACCATATTCTTATCCACCCATACCGGAATTTTACTCTTAACCAACTTTTCCACCACTCCATAGATACTAATTAGTCTGTGATTATCTACTTCTGCCTTGGAGCCACCTTCATGTAATGGAACTATCTTACCCTCTTTCCACTCCCTTGGAACTCTTCCAGAGCTGAGACTTGGATTAAACAACTTCGTTAGAGGCACTGCTAGTTCACTTGCAAATACTCGTAGGTCACAAGCTGACATACCGTCCAGGTCCACTGCTGTATTCACATTGATATTTTTCAATAAACTGGTTACCTCCAGTTCATCTATCTCAATTCTCATATCAGTCTCTGCCACGTCAGTAAATGTTAACGAAAATTCGCTGGTACTTCCGATATAAATTGCGTTCAAAAATCTTAAACAAATAAAGTAACTTATCAAGTGATTTACCAAACCATCGATCATGGCGCCCTCACACGGCGTGGCATGATTGATGTATAATTATAGTAAACGTGTAATATAGGGGAGAAAAACAGTAAAATTTCTCATAATAATTGCAGCATTTCTTATCTATTGATTAAGTAAGATAGTTAGCTGCTACGTTTATGCGCACATAAAATAGATGAGAAGTGTGGTAAAAAATTCCTCTCTACATAATGCACCACATTGTTTTTTTGAATATTCAAACGCATATGCATTCAATTACCAAAACATTTCGTCTCTATTAGGAATTTCTTATGTCTCTTCAGTCTTAAATTTTTATATGAAAAACTTCCAAATCACAGTATATTATAGTTATGGGTTACCCTTCAAGATGACCTATAACAAAAAGCATGCACATCTCTTCTCCATTTCCTGATTTTATATTTTCTTAAGTTGCATATTTCTTTGCCAGTTTCAATAAATGAAAAAAAATAATTTAAAAGTTTTCCAGTTCGGTTCTCAAATTTCCATAATTTTATCCAGTAATACGCTTCATAAAAACATCCGCGTATATATTGCTTCTTGTTTCGATGTTCACTAAACAAAAATAAAAACTGGAGCAACGTTTTTGTCGCAGCATCTTTAGTTTTGAAAGAAAGGAAAAAACGGAGAAATCTTATTTTTTAATGCTGTCATCCTATTCCCAAGAATTTCTGCTTCCCTACTTAAATCCTTGACTATTTTAGTAGCCTCCCATCCAAAAAGAAAACAAGAAAAACTTTTAGCTTTAAAAAAAAATCCTTGCAAGAGATTCTTCATATAATGGCTGGGTAGTTTCGGAGGGTAGTTTAGGGAACTCATCCTTTCTTGTCACTGCGGCCCGTCACACAACACAACTAATAACAGTGGCGATCTTTTCTTTACGTCTGGGTGCATCAAACAACAATGCGTCCTTCTCAGAAGACGTCTACAATAGCTCGAGACCATTTATCAGTCTAAACATTCCACCGCACATCGAGATGATCAGGCCATCCATCATCCTTGATCTACAGGTGCCAAAATACCTGAAATTCCGCGATGCAAAACGCAGATTTCTTTTGCTAACAAAACTCCAATAACTACAACGCGCATACTGCAAGCAGGCGAAAGAAATTTGCGGAGAGAATGTTTTTATCTGCTCTTCTGCTACGTCGGTTATGTATATATGAATAAAGTGGAGATGGGTTAAAGAGCTCGCTCTACTTTTCCTTGGCATTATCATAATTATCAATCGGGAAAAAGTTCTACCAAAATGGAAACCTTTCACCGAAAATTCCTACAAAATAAATGTCACGGTATAAACAATTTATTTGTTAAAATATTCTACTCTACTGACTGTATGTATGAGAATGTTTACGTGCACTTAATTCAAACCCTATTAGCAATAGTCGAAGTATTTCTGTCATTTAAAATTTATCGAAAACAATTGATTTTCTTTCTGCCATAAACACATCCTTAGCAACAAAATGAATATGCTTGATACATTTAATAGTTCAGCTGATGTTAGTAATTTGCGACTATGAATATTTCTGTTTATCTATATAAGAAAGAATCCAGTTCAGATGTATAACATAGCAATAGGCCTGCTTATAGATATGATTCCTTGTCCCAAATCAATAAACAATGTAAGTCTAACAAATATTTTTATGAAATAAAATAAAAAAATCGAGGAAGTTCTGTAAAACTGTATAAAATAGTCATATCGATCGACAAATGCAGAAGTCCAAAGTCTCTCTTCCCTGTGGAAAAGAAAAAACAAGAAGTTCATACATTTGAGGTATCGCACTCGGCTGATTCAAAGTGTCTACCAACCTGATAAACCGAAGCGCGCACAGTAAAAATACACCAGCTACTCCAGCAGCGCTACGTGAGGTGCGCCTGAGGGATCGATACAGGGACATACGCTCTTCTTCCTATGAAGAAACTTACTGTGATTGTAACGCCAAAAAAAGGTGCGCTAGCAGACCCGCTTGTACAGGAGGATACAACTGAAGTCTTGATATTCACGGTTTTCTGTTGATAATTTCCTAGAGAAGATAAGCTTGTCTGACTGGAGAAAAATATTAATGGTACCTCGTGCAGTAAAACCCCTGTAACTGGTATTTGCTCGACTATGACTAATTCTCCAAAATATCGAAAAAATAATAAATACAATTGTTTTGTGGCTTATGTATGCAAACGCGGCTGTTCAGAAACAGAATTGTTGAGAATTTTTCACGCGGAAAACTAATTTGCAGTGGCTTGTGTCGCAGCATTCCTCTTAAAGAACATTTAAGTTGGCAGATTAACTTAGCACATGTACTACTTTACGAGGGTCCTGATAAGTTTGATTGGATTATTTTAAGAATTACTGTTCTCTAATTATTGATAAAAATAGATACGCTCTGAGTTTTGCAGTAAACTAAATAACAGATGAGATTTTGAAGTTGAAACAAGCATCAGCAACTAATTTTCTTGCTAAACTTTTTAATATTTTTTTTTTCAAACGAGGCCAAAAATAAGTCTACTGGAAGTAGACTTGTAAGCAGCGTAATGAAATATGGGTGTTTTTGAAATGCGAAATTTAGAGCCTAAATCCTCTAAACCATATTAGCACACCCTTTTTTATATATGCTAACTATGCCGTAAACACGAGGCGCTTATGGAAGCATTAAAATCTCCTAGTCATGTTTTATGCAGATAACCTTTAAATGTTTAGTATATATATATATATATTAATTTGGTACACAGCGAAAATTTGGTACTTGCGAAAATTATAAATTTTATTACCCCCGAAAAATAATTAGAACAATAATGCATCCGCACTTACTTGGAGAAGGGGGGGGGGGATGATACACCAACCATTCAGCAACACAATTTTAGAAGTAGGAAGGATACAGTGGTAGATTTATTCCGAAAATAATATATTCATTAAAATATCCTGAGCCTGTTTATCGTAAAAACTGAAATCCAGCTCAGGATTTTTATTTAGAATGTAACATCTATTCGCTTAATATAATGAGATCCACGTTGTATCCATCTGAGACTTTCTCCTCTATGGAAAGTTATTAGTAGCCTGCCTTTCTCAGTTGCTACATCTTTCAGGCAAAAAGGATGCTATCCTCTACCAGTGTTCGGATGTATTAAAATGCTTCCCTGGGAAAACGATACACTGCATCTCAAGCGCGATGCTCACTGCTCCTTCAGTGACGTAATCTTCTCTAGGTTAACAGCTTAGAAACTTCTAACATCTTTGAAATTACTTCCAAGAAAGGGGGGTTTTATTCAAAGGGGACTAACGGAGGGAAAAAAAAACAACTTCTCTCCCTTTTGGCAAGCTGTTATTGCGTTGGTCGATCCAGCAGAGATTTGCGAATAAAAGAAGTCTCCAAAAACCTATGGGAGTCACAATAAGGTTTAACCTCATCTAATTAATTACTTAATTAGTTTTCTTGTGGGTTTCCGCATAAAATTAACATGTCTTCGTCAGTACACGTAAGACTTCTGTGTACATATTAGAAAATAAATAGAGCTGCGTGGTTGAGCCTTTAAAATTACACGCTGCAAAGATAAAGTACGTGCTGCACATAGAGGAGCACGGCTGGAATTAGTAACAGCACCATCTTTGAGCTTATTGATTAAGAATTGTCCAGTTTTAATTACTATAAATGCTCCAACTTCCGATTCTGCAAGGTCTTTATGGAACGGCAACTGGAACGCCCTCTAGCAGCACTATTTTTCAAATTTTAGATTAACAATAGCCATTAAAAGGTAGGACAGATCACGTTAAAATGATTTTGATCTTTTCTATTAGGATTAACATATAGCGATGCTACATCAAAAACGGAAGAATAAATACACGTTTTAGTAAAGGTAGATGCTTTTAAGATTTTCTGTTTTTTTTGGGCTCAAATTTTCTGCCTTCACTTCTACTTTAGTCCAGCTCCAAATTTAAAATATTCCTTGCGTGTTTCCAGTCATTAATTCACATTCTTTCCTTCCCTAGTCTTATCGTTAATGAATTATGAAGGTCCACGTAAAGTATACAATTCTCTGTTTAGCGAGGCGTTGCAAACTTTTGTAGTTCGCGAATGATCGTAAACAGACTCGCAAAACCATTCTTCACTGCATGTTATATTTAAAGACGTGTAGCCTTTGTTTACCTGCTTATTAACAAAGCAGGAAAGTAGTCAAATGTGCAGTTTTTCTTTGGCAAATGAAAGTAGACTTTTGAAGGAGAACTGCAGTATTAAAGCATTTAGCTGTAATACAAACATTTGAAGAAACGCATAGTTCAGATGGAGCACCATAAAGTTCAAGACAGATGAACACAACGCGCGGTTTTAAACGCTCGCATTATCTGTTGAGAGTGATGCAAGCCTATTGTGAGCAACTTCTAGTTGCGTTTTATCCTTTTCTTGATGAAACTTATCGAATTTATTTTATTTATTTATTTTTATATATATATGTAGGTCATTTATTGCCAAGATACGTACCATTAAAATGTTATCAGGTAAGACCCTCGGAATACTGCAAATTAAGCTAAAATTGTGCACAAAAAATATGCACATCCCCGCGAGCTACGTTCATACAACAGAAATAGAAATTAAAAAATAGCGGATTAGAATCGGGATCGAAATTCCGTTCTATAGTAAGTGTAGTGATTTTTTTTAAATCGTTTATGCCTTTAAAAAAAAAGATTTCTTTGCAACGAATCATGCATCAGATTAGATTTCTCAGAATGTTCAGGACAGCGGACCTTCAATCGTGCGTGAAACCAAGCGACGATGGGAATCCTGATGGCTTCGAGATCATGGCTTTCGTTGTGGAGTTTACGGTTAAACCACTTTGAATGCATTAAGAAAGGTAGAGAAAACACCGATTTTTGGAGGACACCGAGGCGATATACTCGTATTTCCAAAATGGAAAGATGTTAAACCAAAATTATGAAGAATTTTGAAATAAGAAACCGAAAAAGGTCATTTTTTTTAGTTTAAAAATAAATTTGTGTTTCAACATTTTCCAGTCCTCAGCTATTGATAACATCAATACGGAAATAATATTCATAGAGGAAGTCGGGGGTTTAAATTTAGATCAGTTCTGTTCGTGGTCATGTTGCTGACGTAGTTGGCCAAGTGGATAGTAATCCCACTCTCCGACCCTGCAAATCTGAATCCCACTTCGGATATGTAGGTCTGTGGTCGTCTTTGAAAGTAGATGAATTCTTCACCAGACGCCACCACCCTGCTTAGCGGAGGGACAATAAAGTGCTTGAGAACAGTTTCCGAATTATATAATCTTTAGGCAATCCACGGTGTAACTTAATTTTAATTATGAATCATTTATAGAGACATACTACCGTGTTATAGAACTTACTTTAATTAGATTAAAAAAAAGTTTGACGTTCGACCTTTACATCAAGATCATTCTCAGTAAGTTACATATTCATACACTGGATTATAAGCTACAACAATACACCCTACAATAGACTAAGTATAATTGCTTTGGTCAACCGTTGACCATAACCTCTGGTGGAAAAAAAATAATACTTATAAATGAAACATTAGCTGTTACTAGTTTTTTATAGTACTGTTTTAAAAATTCTGGTTCTTGTCTGAGATTCAGTGGCTCATTATCAAATAAAATTTCTATTCTAGTATCCAATATGTACGTTAATCCTGACTGAACTGTTCTTTTTTCTGGATATTATGTGGGTTGTCGATGAGCCATTCATTTCCTTGAGGCTGCCAATTTTGTTGGTTTAGAGCATTTCACAGGCTCCCTTGAATTTACATTCGTACCACATGTTTTTCTTTTTTTCTTCTTTTTTTTTTCTTCGCGATGTAAGCATTGAGTGCCTGTTCTGTGATATTTGAAGTGCATGGTCAGAAACGCCTGCTTTTCTGTAATGAAAGAACTTGATGCATTTCCCATCCAGGTGTATACCAGATCTGTTGCCAACGGATCTGGTATTGACCTGGGTGGGCAAGGGAAGGAAAGAGATCTTTAGAAGAGCTGAGTAAACTTTTTTTAAATTTTCACTTGTGATTTAAAGTGTCCTTAAGGTATTTTTGCAGTGTTTGTTTCTTTATAATGGGAATGGCTATGGCATTATTGTAATATTATTTTTGTATTTCTGCGAAGGATGTCTATGGATTGTTTTCGTTGTAGCCACATTTTATAAATGTTTTGTTGATTATATTTCAGATTCATTTCTAAAAGCCTGTTAATCAAATAAAATCGCCAGGCTCTGTTTCTATGGTTGCTAATTATACCTAGTTTTTGTGTAGAGTCGTGGTATGAGTCTTTGTGTATGTAGTTGTTGCGCGTGTACGTTTAAAATAAAATGAATGATAGACAGCCTGACAAGAAAACATAGACAATCAGTTAAATTTTAAATCGTATTAAATTTAACTATGATACTTTTGAAATGACTCTTGTAGCTATCAACGTCGAGATTAGTGCTCTTAGGCAAGGTATAATAACAAGGGATCATGCCTTGGTATACGATACTTTTAAATCTCCTGGAGCAAGATAAACAAAAAGGTTTTACCTTCCGTCCAAATATTTAATAGACCGCATTAAGCACAAACGAGAGTGGGCGCTGTACAATAAGGAGTATTGTGATGAGCGAACATAACACGGCTATAATATCCATGATTACCTTAGTGTTTCTCAATTATAGCTACTTGAGAAATTTCGCAGTGCTCTTTATTTCAAATATCATTTGTTTTGTGGATGTTCCCCGGAGATCTAAACATTCTGCCCATTTCATTCTTACTTGTTAAGTTCATTCAGATATTTGTACCGAAAAACAAAACTTAATTTGAAGTACTTGCAATGAGAAACTCATCGTTCCATTTTGTAATTAACCATCTGTTTTGGACGGCTCTAATTATCCAAGTAGATGATTATTAAATTGTTTTTCCCCACTCCCCCGTATCTGATGTATCCCAAGGATTCAAAAAAAAAAAAATCTTATTTTCAAGTATCCATTTGTAGGGGCGCGTGGGAGGATTGCAGTCGAGCGATCAATAGAAGGCTGCACTCAAGTCTGTACAGCTTTTTCTAATCTAAGCCGACAGAAGTATTTCCAAGTTTTGATGGATTAAGTGTAGAGAAGAATCGAAGCCGTCGCGTATTGGGGTCACAGAATTTGACTGATGGCGGTCCCTTTGGCAGCTAACACGCCAGTTGAGATTACGATGGAACAGTGAAGTCATTTCCTGTGTAACAAAGGGACAAAGAAACTATTAATTTCCCAAGTAGTAAACTATGACTCTTACGGTCATTTTTATAGAGGGGGAACACTCGTTCGTCGAAGCGCTCGGTGATTCGTGTTCTACATCCCATTGAAAACACACAATGGTTATTCGGATATTCAAAATATCTACTCCGATGTCATTAGTCCCTAATCCACGTTCACTATCGCAAATGATCAAAGAAAATTTCGTTCTCCATCCATTTTTAAATTCAACGGACGCTTTCTCTCCAAGTAAAATCATAAATCTACATGCGATTTTTTTTTTTTTTTTTACTAGCTAAAAGAGAATTTTTTCTGATCATTGTAATTATATAAACTGTTGAAACAATACAATTGGGGCCATGATGTGAAAGGTACGTAACCCTTCATATAAATAACAAATTATAATATTGAACTTTTACCATAATATTTTTAATATTTTAATAGTACGGTGAAATAATAATTAATAATTTAAATAGTTGTGCACGGTTCTGAATTAACACAAACGGCGAAATTTTTAAATGTTTTTAAATTAATCGCACCCACGAAAGATTGCAAAAGTATATAGCACATTCGTATCATGGTGATATACCAACAATTGTCCGAAGAATTTAGCGATTTACAATTGATACCAGTAGGAGAACCCTAATATCGGGTATGTCACCTTTGGCGTTGATCACCTCCTACACACTTTGAGTAAGGCTTCCCACCAAATGTGCGTCAGATGAAATTTGTCTCCATTCCTCCATCAAAGCAGCACCGAGTTCAGCGACAAATCGAGGACGTGCTGCTCTCGACCTCAATTGCAGCTCCAGTTCGTCCCACAGGTGTTCTATGGGGTTGAGATCTATGGGACTCTGCGTAGGCCAGGGCATTTGTTTAACACCATCTCTTCTTAATATTCCATAACAGCTGTAGCTTTGTGGCATGGGTATTGTCGTCTTGTTAGTAACACGGGTCCGTTCCATAAAAACTCCACAGTGTAGGCAGCACCTGATTTTCCAAAATATCAAGGTACTGAGCTGCCTTCATGGAACCACGGACGACGACCAGCGATAACCACTCCAAACCACCTGAATGCACCCCACACCCTCCACCACCTCCAAATTTACTGTGGGTACAACACACTGTGGTCACAAGCGTTCAGCAGGTTTTCTCCACACCCTGCCATCAGACTAGAAACAAGTGAACCTCGATTCATTGCTCCAGAGTACCGTTTTCCACTGGTCAGTTGTTCAGTTCACACGCTCATTGCACCAGACGAGCCACCTTGTTTGTTGTTGTGACGTTCAGTTTGCGTGTGCTGCTCTTCCATGGAAACCCAGTAAATGGAGTTCTTTCCGTACAGTATTAGTACTCACCATAGTGTTAATAACTCTCTGGAACTCATCACAGATGGTCTGTGCCGATTATAGCCGGTTTTTGCATGCCTCCCATTTTAACATCTTCCTGTTCCTGTCAGTCATTTTCAGTGGCCACCCTAGATGTATTCCTGCACTGGTGATGACAGAAAACGTCTCCATTTGTTGTTAACATCGCCAACCGTTGATTTTGGATGCTCCAGCTGAGCCGCAATGGCATGTATGGATAAGCCAAAAATGACAGCCCACATTGAGACATTTCTCGAAGTCAGTGAGTTCACGTCGTGTTTCCATACCACCTGTATTCAACTGATACGAGGAAATACTGCTTCTTAGACCGATTTTTATGCCTGGAATGTTCCATAACTTACACCACTGTTATTTGAAGTTACAAATAACAGTGGTGTCCGGACAATTATTGGTGGATAATGCAGTTAGACAATAAGGGCATCCTTATACTGAATAAGCCTGAAAAATAAGCAAAGCAGAGGTCTCATATTGGGTGATAAAATTCATCAATCTCCAGAATTCCAGGAGGATTCAAAAAATCCAGAGACATTTGAGGCAAGTGGAGACGTCAATCAATCAACCATCCAGGACACGTGATCCTCCTACAAATTATCCCCAGGCCGGAGATTATTTACAGGAGGAAGAATGTTTAACCTCTACTGGAAACCAAGTATTTTAAGCCTTGCTAAATAAAACTTAGACGTTCTTCTCATCCTTGAAGGAAATTAAAAGCCAACTCCTTCCACCGACCATCCGTCGGTTTTCTAATGTTGTCATGGAAGAGGCCATTGCTGTTGCTCGAAAACCAAAATAGACAAAAAAAATATTTTTTCTTAAAGAGGGAAAAATTCGATTAGTGTTTACGGATACCATTCGGGTTGAGATAATTTAAAATTCAACATTATAAGCGAATCATGTGTGAACATTAAAATGTTTCAACCCCAGACTGCGCAAGTTTCATTAATGTCATATCCTGTTTAGATCTTCGAGAGATTACCGAACTACAAAAAGCAAACATCCTTCTGTTGACAAAAGAAATTCGGGCTTTAAAATGATTACAAGATAGTTTGCTCTAATTAATATTTAGACGCACGCCAGCATTTGCTGATAGTTACGTGAAAAGTATCTGTTAATCAGTCGCACGTTCGATGAGGAGTTCCAATTATCTTTCTCCAATTATCAAGCAGGAAATATTACATGCGGGCATTATCGCTTCCCAGGGAATCCATCTGGGGATACAGAGGTATAACACTGTACAGTGATGTACAACAAAAAGACGATTATTGTGTAATTATAACTTAAATAGGGATGTACGTAAAGTGCGCGCTAGTTTTATAGACACCTACGTATTCGCCATTATACAAATTAAGTTTAACCATCGGTTTTCTTTAATGAATTCTTTGATGAAAATATAAAAGAAATGTCAGAGTTATGAAGCCTCCAAGAGAAAACAAAAAAGAATAAAACGGAATAAAAAAAAAAAAAAAACACTCTCCAGTTTTTCAGTAGGAGCTCTTCAAGCCCGTCTTACTCCCGGACGTTTCTCATTTGCCTTTTTAACTTTCCTGGCGCCATTTCTATCCGCAGCCAGGGGGCAGAGCTGTTCGGCGGCCCTATGGGACGGATTCTGACACCGCACAACGCTCTTCGCGTCTTTGAGTGCTCGCTGATGATTTACTGATACAAATGATAACAGTCAGTGGAGCTACGATCACCCTGAAGGGATTTTTCACAGATAGAGGGCGTATCAACCCTGCTAACGTTACTAGTTTTATGGCCAAAGAATAAAAGGCCGGCTTTATTAAACCGGAAGCTGCTGTCACATTGCGTTCCATTTTCTTCTTCCTGACTGCAAGTTTTTATGGGTTCTGAAGTAAGGAGAAGCCGTAAACTTTCATCCCCTTAAGGGAGAGAAAGTTTACGTCGATCCAAAAGAAACTTTCAATACATGGCAAGTTTATTCAGCAGCGGGTAATATGTATTACGTTCCGCTTGGCAATATTCATAAATCTCATTACGCACACCGACCATAACGCAAATGGGCAGCAGATAATCGTCTGGTGCAACAATGTTGGAAATATGCGAGTTGGATTTTTATCATTTTACTCTATCATTTCGTCTTCGAAGATAATTACAAAAATTACTTCAACAGTGACTGAAACCTATAGTACATCTACCAAGTTATAATGGAAGGTTCATCTAAACGTACGGATCTATTTGTATGTTCAAAGATTTTAAGGGCATTCTCAATGAAAACCAAATTTCAACAATGGGGGGGGGGAAATACGCCACGAGGACAAAATTTCAACAATGAAGATAAAAATAGGTTAACAATGAGGACAAAATTTCAAAATGAAGATAAAAATAGGTAAACAATGAAGATAAAAAATGGGTAAACAATGAGCACAAAATCTCAATTAGGATAAAGAAGATAAACACCGAGGATAAAAGTAACCATTGAAGACAAAATTTCAACTATGAGAAGTAAAGATAAACAAGGAGAATTTATCAAATTTTTCTCCTCAATCGTTATAACTTTTCCAATAAAAATAATCTTTTATAGACATTTTTGGCAATTGCAAACGAGAGACTGGATATAGTTTCAGAACACAAACTGTGGCGCACTTAAGAAAATGAACTAAATATCGGACGCATCCTTCTTTTTACCTGTCAATAACACGACCAGGTAAGTTTCCTTAATAATCTAGCGACAGCAAGGAAAGAAATCGATGGATTCTATTCACTAAGAAAGACTTCAAACTACCGATCCGCTAGCACGAATCGGCGTTGTACGGCGAGTGTGTGCGCGCGCGTCCAAGCCTCGCGATCGTGAAATAGTCACGAACTCACGTTCTTCCAAGTTGTAACACCATCCTCGAAGCGTGTGTTCGACGCACAACTTGAAAGACTTTTTCAGATCGATTTGCCACGAAACGCCATTGAGAGGCAGATCCGCATCCACTTCTTGAAAACACCTCGCAAAACAAGAAATTTCTAACATTAGCTACTGCACTTCTGTTTCCCATTTGCGAGATTTGAAGAAAGAGAATAAAAGCGTCTTCCTATTTGCTTGTGTGATTACTTACGTTCAGCTAAAAGGAACAAATTCAATTTCTTTTTTTTTTTTCTTATTTTTTACTAACTTTTTTTTCCTGTTAAACTTAATTGGATGCGGGCTATGCTGAGGATGAATTCATAATCATTGATAGCAGATTCCAAAATTTTATATTTAATCACACGATTTCACATGCTTAACGAAAGCATCTGCTCATGCGCAGTGTTACTTTGAGTATGAAACATTATCCCCTATCAGCAAGCAAAGATTAAAGCCCCAAATACATATTAAATAGTTAAGCAAATGGTCGGAAAAGTGGCATTTTTGCGATCAAATTCTTTTGTAATATTTGGTTATATTTTTACACTAAAATGATTCTGTTAAAACCAAAATGGAAATAATCTGAGAAATTTTAACTCAGATTTAAATACTAAATTTGATTAAAATTCTTACAAACGGCTCTTGCTAAATGTACAGACAAAACAGATCTCCACAGAATTCCTCCAAGATCCTTACGTAGCCATATTATAAATTATTTACATGACTTAAATTTATAATACATTTAAAACAAAAGCACGAATTATTGCAACTTTGAGTTTCTTCCGCTCTATCATTTTAAAAGAATTGTTATTAAACATTTTAGAAGAGTGAAAGTCCTGTTTGTTTTTCTTAGCAGACTATTAATGTTCCTAAATTACCGTGACCTCCTTTTTCTATAATAAAAATGGTCCCATTTACAAACCCATAATGGCGAATCGTATTTCGAGCCTCGTGGTTTCCTTAATATAAGCTTCCATATATTTTAAAAGTAGTAGTAAAGTTCAGCGTTTCTCTTGCGTGATCTCATTATTTCCATGCTACAAATGATATTTCCACAAGCGACAGTGAAGGATGTTTTTCAATTCTACAGCTCTGTTATTCTTGCGTTACGAATACAGTATTCACACATAATAATAAAGCACTTTCCAAGTAAATATACTGTTGCCATTTCTCTAACTTCACTTTACACGCAACAATAAAAGCAAGTTACGTAAACCCTATTGTTACACATAATAGCGTTCTATAACAGACGACTTGAATGCTTCCGAAAAAAACCCAACTACAGCAATATGTTACCAAGTATTATTTACAATTTGTTTCGATTCTTTCTTTCTTTTTGCTGCGTGCAATCAATTTAAAATTGTAGAATCCAACGTAAAGGTTACTAGTAGAAGCGAAACATTCCCGTAAGTAAATTTTAAAGATTATGAATTCGAAATCAACTAGCGTTATTAGGTTGGTTGTTGGCGATCTTCTAATGGTAATTCAATTTGGGTTATTACACTGAAGTAAATGAGCAATTCTTGTTTGAAATTTTACCAAAGAAATATCGGTGGCCGTCCACTTATTTAAAACGCAATGGCGGAGAAAGAACTGCGCATTTTTGTTGTTTTTTTACAAATTATATTACATTAACAGTATTTGTGCTTTAGAATTCGCCAAAACGACTCCCTTTCCATGACTGTCACTGCAAACATTAACCGTGAATCCCGTGTTCGTATGCAAGCGATTTAGTCTTTGATTTTCGGGTACACTTAATTACTTACGATATGCCCGAGTTTGGAGAAAATTGTTATTACTTTAATTAGACATTATCTAAAAGAAAAGTCGAGCGTCGTGTATTTTTCCTCATTTTAAGAAATTTAATTTTCGTGGCTAAATATTCCTCCGGAATATTGCAAGATTTTTTTTCTTGTTAATTGGTTCATTCAGTTGATCCGAAGTAGTTGTTTCTTTTGCGTAATCAATAATTCGGTATGTTTTCTTTATTCTTTGAGATATTTCGTGTCGACGAGAAATTCAAACACAGCAATACATTTCCAGGTTCAGGGAATGACACGAGCAAACAGAAAATGTTTTACTTACTTCCGAATGGTGATGTCATGCGAGAAATTTCCTCGGTTGGCGCGAAGGAATGTCTCGGAGAACTGTAACTGCTTCGGCAACAAAAGCGGAACAGCTGCAAGATATTAAGCGAGGCCCAAAATACCGAAGAGTGGCCATTTTTTTCTGAATTACGAGGTGGAGATCATAGCAAATATTTACCAAGATGTTCGGGATGTCTGCTGCATTTACTAATGCTAATGTTGATTCCGCGATGTTAGCCGGATGACAAAATGCACATTTCGATAAAATATATTGCAAGAGAACTTTTAAAAACCTGACTTTTCGTTCTTTGTAAACAATAATTATTTATTCGGCTTGTCCAAGTGGAAATATCTGCTGCGGGATTTAAATTGTTAAGTGCGCGCTGCACAAACTCGGTTAGGCTCGTGCAAGCCATTGTTGAATCTTAGCTCATGCGCTTCACTTACTTTATTTCCCAAAATGAAAGTAATGCAAATTGTGACGCTAATCTATTGTTGCGTAATATAACTGGGTTCGTAAAATGATTAAGCTTCGTCACTTGGAGATCCATACATTAACTAGAGAATATATACTGTCATTGAAGGGAGAGCACGCTTACTTTAAATGTGACTTTTACTGAGCAGTGATGGGCTTTTTCACGTTAACCATGCGTGTGATTATTTCATTCTCGAAATGTGAGCAGCTCAGCAATGCCGAGGATTTTCTCTAAAATTGTATGATTTCAATAATAGACCATTTTTCATTTCTTTCTAACAATAGTTACGAGTTCAACATACTGTCTTTAATAGTGTCATTAACTATGAACAATTCTATCAGTAAAATCGGACTAATGTTTCTTTCTACAAATGCTTCGTTTGTTTACTTGACCATGAGGGATGTGTCAGTATGCTTCCGTATTTTCATTGATCTGTATACATAACTGCAATACGAAAATAATCCCGATTTCGCCGGAGGTTTATTAAATTTTTTTAGGACAGTTTACTTGTTTATTTTCATCTTAAGAGATGAAAATAATGGATCACTTTTGAGTCAGTTATCCGCTATTATTTCGTCCCTTATGACCATGTGCGCGCTTTCAAGTAGTGCTTTAATAATAATATCGCTTATTATTGTAATGCAATAAATTTTCTGCATTGTAGAAATGAAAGTAACAATAAATTTCTCAAACTGCGCATGTCACCGTCGATGAACCGTTAGTAGTAACTTGCACGCGGATGGTTATCATCTAGATGGAGGGATAATGTAAATAAAATAAAGTCAGTCCGAATCGCTAAGGAAAGCGTTATTCTTGATGTTCAGGAAGTTGATTTGCTCGAAGCTGACGTTTGCTTTGTCCACTCAGTTCCGCTACTAAGAGGAAGAGCGTTCGTGAGTACACAAGACTTATGCAGGAAGGAGTGTACTTTTAGTGTTAGGCAGGGGAGGATATCATTTGACTTTCGGCAAACTCTCTCTCTCTCGGAGTTCGAATATTTTCTTGCATTGTATTCCGAGATGAAGAATTGACCTGCTACGCTATCTTTACATTTAAGTTCCAGTGAAATTTGTGTCGGTGTATCCTATTATAATGAAAATAGATCTTCCAGATCCCGCAGATTCTTCCCTCCGAAGTCGATTCTGTATTTCGTGCCATCCATGTAAATGAAACTGGAAACAGATCTTGTCATCTGGAAACAGATTTCATGATTTCGGATAAATTTCATACCCAAACGAATGTACGCAAGTAGAACTAATGATTACAAGTTTTGTCGAGCTAATAGTAGCATAAAGCCATCGTCCAACCAAAAAGATCATTAACGAAATAGAAACCCGGAAGGAGTCCATGTATTCCTCAAAACACACGCCTTTCAACTCTCATTTTGCAATACAACGTTTATGGATATCTTCCTGAATTATATGGCACAAGTTTATGTCTACGGACAGCTCCAATTTTATCAACTTTTGTAAATTAAATAAAAACTACTGCAAAAAAATATTTTTAGACTGTTACTTGAAATGTTTCGCAACGTATGATAAACACACGAGTACACATTTGAACACTTTTTTCCTCAGAGCTGGATGAACTTTCAAAATTTGGAACTGCTCCCTTTTTGCGCCAAATTGCATAAAAATAATTAAACTAAATAAAGTATTGTTACAAAATGTTTGTTATTAGATGAGAATATATCAGAAAATATATCAAGCAACACAATTTCATGAAAATTACGATGAAATGTTTACAGAAACATGAACGTTAGTGGCACAGTTGTAGAGTGCAAGTATTATAACCATTATAAGTCTGCACTAGCTTATTGGAGCTGTGTTGTCCTTACACCAATCTATTCTGCCATTTTTTTTTTTTTTTTATGCAGTGCAACCTATAACTCAATTTTCGACCAAAAATGGAGCTGCCTCCTTTTTGCAACAATGTCTTCGGTTGATTTTTTTTTAAAGTAGATTTCTTTATCATCATTGTTTAAACTGTCATAAGAGTATTGTTATGAAAATCCACTTGCAATAAGATCAAATGGTTAGATACTATTGAAATTCACTGCTCTAGAATCCACATATGGAGCTTTTTTAAAGGCATTTCTTGATTTTCTGTTAATAAATTAAGTAGGCGGTAGATTCTCATCGTGCAGTGAAAATCACCTATTGCCAAAAAAATTATGGCTAAATAAAAAGTACGATTCGCAGTGATCTTAAACGCTTTGTATAAATTGTCTGCTGATCTTAATGATCTCAACAATTTAATAAAGAACTTGGCTATTAAGAATCAATATTTCTATTTTAATAATTAAGATACATTATTTGCAAAAAAAAAAAAAGGTTACACCTCTGAATGGAACCATACGTTTCAAGTATATAGGACGTTCAACATACTTAAAGTAATTAAAATTCAAAGTTATGCAAGTAAATTATTCGGAAGAAATTTATCGATAGAAAACAAAGTAAGCAAAGAAGGGCATAGCAGAGAATCAATTGAGTATAAGAGAAAGAAGAGATGGAATAAGAGAAATTATCTAAAACAGTCATGTACAAGGCAGTGCTGAAACCATGTTCAACTTGGAGATCTGAGAGTTGGGTTAGAAATACAACCGTCAAAGATTACTGGTCACCATATCTGGGGGGTATTAAGGAGATCTAAAAGATTACGTGAATAGCAGAATCATATTAAAAATGAAGATATTAGGGAGGACCCTGGCTTGTTAGTATTAACAAGGTCAGGTTTATTAATATTTACCAACATTTATTTCGAAAACAAGTTTAAATCTCTATAGTTGCTCCCACGCACTAACATGCTGTACTTCTTGCGACCATTCATTCGTGCGTGGGGGAGGGTCAGATATCTAAAAAAATATAATCAATGAATTATCACTCATTTGCGTACAATTTTAAGTATACCTTTATTAATAACTAAATTTTACTTAAATCTTCTTCTGATTTGTGATTTACATATAATTTTGGTGTGCTCGAGTATTTCTTGAATGGATTAAGAATCGTAGTCTAAACTCCACCATCTTCCCGCTTCGTTATCGCTACACCATTATTACTAATAATGGTATTGGTGAAGGCGGAGTACAAACAACTTTTATTCCTCCCCAGTGGGTTGGCATCTTGCCAATTCACAATGTAAAGATCGTTTAGCATGCTAAAACATCGGCACTGACCCCCTTCTTAACGAAACCATGTAAGCTCAATTTAATCTTGGTAAATGTGAGTGACACTTTTCAATCCCAAGCAGGAATGTAAACATGCGCCTTCTAGTTTAAGCGAAATGATGCATAACATGAACCAGTTTTGTGCACAAGAGAGTGTCCCGAATTAGATGGCTCAGCTTCAGAATAAGAAATTAATTTGCAGTGAATTGTTCTCCGCTGCTCTTGCAAAGTTGCTAGTCAGCTCTGATAACTTAGAATGGACTAAATCGTTATACCTAAGAAAAATCAACGAAATGAATATTACGGTTACTTGGGCTAAAGATGATGTCCTTATTACATGTTTGGAAGCCCTTTTAGAGCATCAAATGCTGTGTGTGTGTTCCATTTTACTAAGCGCATGTATTTACAATAATGAGAAGTCGACACTGCAGCTTCATCAGTCATTTCACGATCACGTGAAATCGGATGTGCAGGGTCTGTCATCACTGCGACTTTAGACTAACTTAAAACTAACTAATCATAATTTCTAAATACCCGACACATGACTGTTTTCAATATATCATTTTTTTTTCTTTGCCATATTTAAAACGGTTTCCTGCACGACACTTAGAAATGCAATCGTGCTTAACTTTCTATATATATAATTTTAATGCATTCTAAATATATAAATTAAATTAACTCTATTTCAAATTATTGGTCCTTTACGAAATAATGGTCTATTGAAAGGCACGAAACACCATAATTTTTTGTCTATAAATGAAATACAAGAGAAATGTGAATTTTAATAGCCATTGCTCAGAATACGGGGTGGTAATTCAACATCATATGTGAATAAAAGCCAAAACTCCTTTTTAGGACTTCCAGGGTAACAAATGGCAATGCTGTAGCCAGTGAAGTTTTAACTGAGGCTCGGCTATTGCCGTTACCCAGCCATGACTAGAGCTTTTTAGCTCAGTAACACCCCATCCACACAGATTGTCTTCATTCAGATGACGGGATAAGGAGTCAAGGACTCAGTCCATCACCCAGTTCTTTTAAGAACTTAAGAACTAGCCATCGCTCAGATCTATCCTCTGATTAATAGAAATAGCAAGCTGCAGCTGACGATACGTCGTATAATCACCTATGCCTCTCCAGCCTGGAGCCACACCTCTAATACTAACATTATCAAGATACAACGAGTGCAGAACAAATGCTTGAGAATGATTCTGAACGCCCCATGGTATGTTAGAAACAATCAACTTCACAGAGATACAAATATTCCCTATATTTTCTCTTTCCTACAACCCTTAGCATCTAAGTTCTTCCTAAAGACGTCCATACACCCCCACGATTTGGTTCAGCAAGCTGCAGCATACGAGGCAACAGACATATTCAAACGTAGAAGACCAAAAGCTATATTAACTTCCTATAGCGATGCATAATGTCCGTGCAAAATCACGGCGAGCAAACTGCTCATAAATTTTACCCTCACTGTAACCCAGTGGCGTAGCTAGGGGAATGCGGAGGGGGCAGTCCGCTCCGGGCGCCACTTTGAACGTTTTTGAACTTTAGCAGTTAATTCTAAAATACAGTCTCGAAACCTCATTTCCAATTATTGTAATACTACTGCGAATTTTCCTCACAACTGATGTAAGTGTTGCTAGTTGTGAGAGGAGTTTTTTAAATAAAATTTATTAAGAATTACCTAAATTACTATGAAATAGAGTTCGCCAATGTCATCGACGATTTTGCTAACAGAAAAGCAAGAAAAATAATATTTTAAAATGTTGAAATTAAAGTTTTACGTTAAAAATAAACACAGTGTTTTAATTTATTTCCCTATACGTCGTTTTGACTTTTTGTAGTATTTTTGGTGTATTGAGAGGTGCGGCAACTGCTCTAGCTACGCCGCTGCTGTAACCGCAACAGATAGCGGGGAATATGAAAAGCATCTTGCTTCACCCCTAAAGACATAAATGTCAATTGTCAATTGAAATAAATATTGATATTATCAGTCATCGATAATTATACAAAGATTTAAATCTTTCTATTGGAATTAATTGTAGCTAATGATAATTAGTGAGATGAACTGCAATAAGAAATTGAGGCAGAAAAGTACAGCAGAACGAAAACGTTGCAGGCACTTATTGCACTGAATATTTAAAATATTTTAATTCTGAAAATTCTCTTTCAGGAAAGCTCTGAAATAAATAGCTTTGTCATTCTCACAATTAATTTGATCGGGATACAACAGCCCCAGCAGGGAATTGTATGTAAAAGATTTGTTAGTTATATACAAATATTCAAAGATTTTTAAATAATCGAATGCCTTATAAAAATCATTCCGATACCTTTTACAAATCTGAAACCACATGAGAATTCGCCCGATCTGGGAACAGATTGTAAATGCATTTGAGCTGGCTTTATTCTTTATAAGCTCATCACTTTCTTGTATTTAGAGTTAGTGACTATTACGCGCAGCTATAAGCTGGTGGATGTTTCGTACACGGCATTATTAATCATTACTTAGGACTGAAGCAACGTAAGTGAAAGTCTGTTTAGATTGCCTAACTTAAAAGCTACAGATCTGAACTTTACAAAACAGTACATGAATCATGTCCAGCAATCGACCCACGCGATGCACGCACATGATGGATAATTTATAATTGTTTAGAACGACGACTTGAAAGCTGTTGATTGTAAATTACGCCTACTTGTGATATGTTTTAATTTAATATGCTCGTCTTCACGATGCTAGGACCGGAAAAACTTGTAGACAATTTGTAACATTCCTTTGTTTCAAAACGAAATGTACGTTACTAAACCCAAAATAAACATAAATCAATAAATGCAATGTCTTCAAAGTAATTTTTATGCCAATATCGTAGTGATTATTATGCTTTAGTTCTAAACTATCTACAGATTCGAAAGATATTTAATATTTAACCTTATAACAGATTTAATCTACATACATAAATGCAGATTGAGGTTGGAATTGCAGGAAATTCATATTAACAAAAACATATAAACATATAGTTGAATTATAATGCAACATTTTCCATCTTAAATTTCATAGTAATATCTGATCATGTCGCATACGACAAACTATTTTCTCTCTCCACTTGCTAAGTAATCGACTCACTTTGAAACCAAGGAATTTTACAAATTGTCTACAAGTTTTTCGTTCGGTAGCATATTTAAAGCTGTTACAAATATATTTCATCAGAAAGTTCGGTGCCATTAATAATTCTGAATGCTCTTTATTAGTGTAGTTGCTATAATTATGTCTTTCTAACAGTGGAAAATTATGGATTGAAACAAGTTGGATGGGAAAATTTCTTAAATATTTGAAGTTGTCATCCAAGAGCTGCATCGTTGCTGTTTTAGGGCAATCAATATCGCTCCTAATTTACTCCCACTCTGTCAAGAATGGCAGCTCATAAATCAGTAACTCTAATTACATTTTGTTTTTGAAATACTCGAAGAGTAGTCAAGTGTATTGTTCGGATGAGTGTTTATTTCTACACCGGCTAATCCACTCAAGGCTCGTCGTGTATAGTTTAAAGGTGAATCTTTTCGTTTGAAAGGACAATGGAAAACTATTTATGTCATGTTGCGGTTTTTTTTTCCTCTTTTTTACTTCAGAAGTTCGCAAATCGCTGGTCTAACGAGAACGAATCGCATAGATTAAAGTTTCCGCAAATAATAAATACACTCTCCGATTAATCAAAGGAACTGAAGAACAGCATTTGCATTCCGTAGCTAATCCGTCAAAAGTAAATTAGTAAAGTTGGGGGAAAAAAAACAGACAAACAGATTAAGTTACCGTGACATCTATGCTCACATCTCTTTTGTGGTTTTGAAAAGAAATTCCAAAGAAGAAAAATTCAGTGCACTGATATTATTCTACGGCGAGAGATTTCCAGCTGTGACTTCCGCATTAAAGTATTAACGATGAGGTTTTCTTGTAAGTGGTAAACGAATACTTTAAACACTCTTTCGTAAATATCATTGTGGTTTCGAAAAGGAATGACTGACGAAACAAGAGATTTCAAGTATTTTTGTTGTTTATTTGTGCATATAAAGGGCGAAGGTACAATACTGGATTCTTGGAAATTAGTTTTCTTTACATCACTCCCACACACACAAGAGTACTTTCAAGATCTATAGAAAACTGATATGTGAAGGGATTAAAAGAGAAGGAATCTTATTTAATGCTTTTTTTTCCCGAGAAGATGCATTTAGCAAGAGATATATTTATGCATCTCCCACCCATACGTTGTGTATGGCTGAGAGATGCATAAATGAATCTAATGAATGTCTTGCGATTTTTACTATTATACTTCTTATGGAAAAAAAGTTCCAGACACCAGAGATAGACAGATTCAATGAGTTAGCAGTTAAAGGATGAATGAACATTCGGTGAATGCTGCTAGAATTATTGTAGTCTTAGAAGAAATTTGAGGCGACGAAATTCCGTGGCAGAACAGGGCCCATGAAAGTATCAGTGGAAAGACACGCTGCAGAAACAGACCATCTCTGAAACAGCGGCGTGTACAGAGGGATCATTTATTAGCCACCCAGTGCTCTTCTTTTTATCTTCCGGTGTCGAAGGTTTATTAATCATCGGACCTCAAACGTTCACAGGACAAGGTGGTCAGCCCTACGCCTCGGTGTATCCTATGTCCTGTAGTGTTGAGTTCTCAAGTCTGGTTTGCCTGCTTTGCGGGATGAAAAACCCCTGATAAACTGGGGAAAGGACGATCCTTCAGCTCCTCATCACCGACGGGAATCGAACCTAGGACACTTCTTCCTCAGACATATGGTTGCGAAGCGCACAGTCACCAGGCTAACCGCGCGGACTCTCTTGAACAGTAATGAAGAATATCTCGGAACGTGGACACAGACGTCTTAAGTGGTAGATTCGAGATGAACAGAGTTATCAGATGGATAGGTGATGGAATCGTTTATAGCGAAAAAGGATGCTTTTAGGAGACTGTGGTTTCTATAGATATGTTGTGTTTATGCTAGTAAAAGCTAAAGGTGAGTCCAGGAACAGAGCTGTTCTTTGCTGTAAAGGTAAATCAAGTTCTTTTTTTTTTTTCTACAACCCGTGTTGTAGAACAATACGCAGCAAAATCTGAGAGAAAACTGGCTTTCAGGGTTAAAATAAACGTGGGGGGGGGGGGATGTACAGTCATAGGAATGTCTCTAACACAATGTCGCCCATGCAGAGCGTATCCACCCTCTATACTATAATATGATCGATACCTCCGTATACCACAGCATTCGGCCTTCCAGAAACACGACATGGCAAACACACTGCGCGTTAAAAGAGAGGGCAAAATCTGGATTATGTGATCAGCCATTGCAGAATTCCAATAAGCATGGTGTCACACCAAGGGAGGAAGTGATCTAACACCTATTGGGTCAAGTTGGAATGTCTTCCAACTAGACATTCCAATAGGTGTTATGTATTCTCGCATTCTATTCAAGATAGCTATGGAAGGAAATTAATTTAGGCCAAAACAACTAAATCACTTCTCTTTTGAAAGATACACAACTCTGTTTTTATATTTCTTATATTACCTAAGAACTGCTTACCATTCGTTAGCGACATATCAAGAACGCGCAGATTTAAGTACTTAATACTGGGTTCATAAAAAAAGTATCACACATTCAACTACATCATAACGATATAATTTTATGATGTAATAATTTTTTTTTTTTGAAAATTTTCTTCAGACCGAAATAAGGTCATGCATGAACTGTTTACATAGATTATCAATATCATTCGTTTTTTTTTTTTTTAAAGAAATTAAAATGTAGACTCGTTTTAAATTTTAATTTTTTGTTTTAACTTCTACAGTTTTCTTCTAAAATGCTAAAAGTAAAAAGTACGTGTTCCTGGGGATAAGGCTAAGTGAGCTGATCTCTCTTTTGCGAGATGGAAAAAAAAAGGCAAGACTGCGTTTTGGCGGCATTTTAGGTAACCATAGAGAATCGTAGTATGAATCGTGTTTGTGTGTGTGCACAAATACAAAGTATACGTTTTATTCGGCGACATTTCAAGTTTATTCTTTCTGGGAGTGTCGCGATATCGTCCAAGAAATAAAACTGTAAAAAACTTCTCTATAGAAGTTTTGTTTTGTAATCAATTGGCAAATAAAATCCTGGTGGACGTTCTTACGATTTTACCAGATTTTTAATTAAAATTGTTATGAGAAAACTAAAGTATTCACCAGCTTCTTGTGCCAGTTAAAAGATAGAAAGAGTGAAAACGGTAAAGACTACTGTATGAACCTATTCCTGTTTATAAAAAAAAATTCTGAGCATTTAATTAATTGACCTTTGCGCCTCTCACCCTAATATAACCATGGGAAGGGAACAGAAAGACACCTTTCTATCCGCAAATTCGTTAACCATCTCAATCCGAAAACTGTTCATTAACTCATCTCATTAGGACCCCTTTCCTAATATACGCAAAGAAAAATAAGCGCTCGATTTGTCTCCAGCATCATTTTCCACTGGGCTAATCTCATTAAGGATTGCTTAATTTATTGCACATTCTTAAGTAGGCCTTAACATCTTCAATTTCCCTTAATCCTTTTGTTCTGATGCAGAGATTTGTTCAGTTTCATGTTGTCATAATGAACTATAATTAGCTGGTTCACCCAAATGAGGATAATTCCCACCCAAGGGAAGAAACTTTCATTGTTGTCTGCTTATTTTATTGTAAAATATCCCTCAGCGCTGCGGTTTCCGCGAGTAAACTGCAATTACAACCCTACACTCTGTGTTTAGATGTAATAATCTCTTAGAAGTTATTTAATCTATAAAAGTCACGTTATTTTAATTGCCTAAATACAGGATAACTGTTTTTGTTGTTTCATTTTGCAGCAAACAATTCCTTTTTTTCATTATTAAATAGATAAAATCTGACAATGACCAGTTTCTTGAATGACACGAGCATCTAAGCTATAAGTTTGTCTTCGCAATTTAAATGTGCAGTTTCTCCGAAGCTGCAAGAAAACAATTATTTTCTGGTAATTTGTACGTTAATTAGGAGGTGAAAATCACACACTACAGTGATTTTCTCCCTCGGGGACTAAGCCGGGAAAAAAAAAGGCGTCCAGGCACTCAAGCTGCTGGCCTCACAAAAGATTTTTCTTCGGAAGATTAGGTCACCCAAAGACAAATGATGTGACAAACCCGGGAGGAAGTAATATGTCAGATGAGTGTACTTATCTATTGATTCGATCTGGTTAGACGTAGGAAAATGTGAGAATGCTGCACCTGGAGAAGTGTGTGCGCGTAGTTCAGATAACTTTCACGGTATTCTTGCTCTTGTAAGGGATGAGAGAGAGATTTCTCTGGAAATAAACAGAGTAGAGGCACTACATTACGGAAGAAAAGTAGCTATTCTGACATTCTTTTTTCAACCTCCCTTAGAATCCAAATTTTTCTGAAGACATTACGTTAGAAAACATATGTATACTGCATACCCCTAAATTATTCGTAGCCATTTCACAAATCAAGAACACGGGACATTGCTACAATTGTGCTGATAGAAGAAATAAGCTGAAATCGAAGTTTAGATTTATGGCGCCAGTTTTATTTAAAAATAAACGACTGCAGAACAGGGAAAACTGTATTTTAACATTCAAGACATATTGCATAAACATCACGACATTTCTCACTGCAGTAAGTATACTAAAGCGTGCTACTACGTTACAAAAAGTTCGCTGACCTCATTTTAAAGTAGTCCAGAGAATTTTTAATCAATTATGGCGATCCCTGGTAGTATCAGAGAGCGAGTAGCACATTCTATATAAACTACGATGTCTGTTTGTCATAAAGACCTGGGTTTGTATCCCGTTTCGTTCGAGGATAAAGTTTATAAGACGAAACTTTATAGATGAACGTGCGTTAGCGGGTTTTTCAGCTTGTAAAAGTCCCAAGTAATTCCGTTGGTGGATGTGAAGGCGATATTCAAAACAAAAATACAACAATTCACTCCTTCCCATCCACATGCTTCCCCATACCAAAACTAAATTGTAAAGTGACTTTTGTACATTTTGATGTGGCAAAATCATGTGTTAGGTCATCAAAGTTAATATTTTGTAAAATCTCAGGTTCAATGCTCATTAAACTTAGGTGGTTTAATCGTGACTGTGCCCTGCTGTTTCTTAATTCATTTTTTAGTAATTTCATTTTAGTTCACAATAAGAGAATGGGGCTTCCTAAAGAGCGGGGTCCCGGTGGCCGCCGGGTTCGCCGTTACCTTAAAATGGCCTTGATTAAATCGTGTAACTAAAAATGTGGTAAATTAAGAGAATTCCTAATAGCCAATCTGTTTACAGTAATGCAGTTGGGAAATAAAATGCATTGTCTTTTAGACTTTATAATCTGGAGACCACATTTCTGAAAGAACTCTATGTTAGTAAAACTAAAGTAGTTAGGTTATTCATTAAAAAATTGACACAGAGAAAAAGAAAAAAGGAATGAGTTAATGCGTTTGTAGTTGGACTGTGTCCGTGTTGACAGCGACTACAGCTGAGTTCATAGCTTGGAAGGAAAGTTCTCCAAATTACTTTGAACAGTAAAGGCACAGGAGATCGTCTACAGAATGAACACTCAGTGTGATGAGTGGTTCATTACTCGAACCGCATTGGGATGAAAAGTACGAGATAGCATGTTCTTCTGCTAAAAAAGGAAGGTCATAAAAGCTGGTCCGAGATGAGATCTGTTCACCGCAGGATCTGAATATTTTCATAAGCAAGGAGAACTGAATTTTCTGAAGGAAAAAAAAAGCTGAATATATTTTACATGCATTAACGCATCTGAAACTGTCTTCTCTCCACTGTAGAATGACAAGAAGATCACTCCATCAGGTACTGGTAATGGAAGACCTTGGTTTTTGGAAAGTTTGAACACCACTGCAATAATTGTTACGTGCAAAATGGGAAGAATATAAGTCTACTGTCCTCAGCAAAAGCGTGGTTTGGATATGGAACTTCCAAACGAAAATTATGCGCAGTGAGAAAATGACACAGGGAACAATCTGCCATGAAATTCAAGTACTTTCTACGTAAACTAGCAATCACTGACCATGATTCTAACAGGATGCACTCACTCAACTGGTTTATTGACCAAACTTTTCTTTTCGAATCATCGCATAATTTAAAACGAGTAAGGCCATTCATACAATCAAATTATTGGCAATCTTTCATTTCAACGTCCAACTCTTGAGAAATTCTCGACATTTTCCCTTCAATTGCAGAACATCTGGGATGCGCGGGACCTTTATTAAGTCAAGCCGACGAATGTTTTTTTCCAACAGAAGATAACCGAAGTGACAATATATAATACATTGGCTTCAAACTCTAGTTCCGTCAGTCATAATGCAAATCATCTCAACCCATCTTTACTTTCCTATCTATCACTCCAAACACAACTGAACGCCATGTCCATATATATGAATTATATTAAACAAATAGTCTTGTTATTTAATTTTGCGATTTTTGTTCACTTTATTCTGCGGTGCTCAACAGATTTTAAGAATAAAACATGATAAATGGCAACAGATATTTCACTTCGAAATCGCGTTTGTACTCTAACAGGAGCTTTTAAAATACCCTTCAAGGATAATTTTAAAATATTTTTCTCAACGTGTAATTTTGAATTTATAATATCGGTTCAATGAGGGATGTGAAAAAGAGATCTAAAAATTATAACTTTGTAATTATTATAGAATACGGTTTACAGTTGCGTTCCTTGTCCAATAGTATCCTATATCTGTAGATTTGTTCCGGCTTTTCTGTTATAAAGGACAAAAAGATTTAGCTTCTGGAAGGAAAAGAAAACCATCTGTATGAGATCGGTTAACTCACCTTTGACTGCAAAGTCTCGATAAAGTTCTTTACCATAAACAGAATTAGAAACCACGTCATTCCAACCGAAAGTCTTCGATGAAATCAACTCATCTATCAAGACTCATGCGGGTTCGTAAGTCAAAGAAAATGATCTGCAGTTAACCATGCAGCGTATACATCTCTAAGGAATAAATTATAAATATTTGTTAGAGGGATTTATCTGGCTTTATTTACAAGAATAAAATCATCTGTACGTGCATTATAGACAAACTAATTATGCGCACTGTTTTATTATTTTTTAATCACTGAACAACCCAATTAGTTCTCCGTAATACTCTTAAAGCCACGAAGATAGTAAAGAATATTACTGACTTCGTGGTAACTGAGTGATTACTTACTGACAGGGTGATGTCACCCAGTAGTAAAATACCGAGATAAATACTGAGAGTAAAATACCTACAGTTAATTCAGGATGCATCCGTGCAAGATGAAAATGTATTAATACATTCCCTTTATAATTAAATTTCATAAAAATATTGGGGAAGTTGAATACAATATTTAATTGGTATGAAATCTTTAAGCAGATGACCTCTATTATCAAAGCTACAACAAACAGAGCTGCGTATTCATGTTATTTATTCGTAGGCTTTGTAAAATATAAATCTTTAAGCATTATAATTCCACAGCATACAGATCATCAGACAGACTTTCTTTTTACACCTACTTCTCATTGCGACGAATCTCACTTGTACGAGTGAATTATTTTGTTGAAATCGCCGTCTAGTCGTCTTTTTATATGCTTGTCTGGAACAGTCGCAAATATGTGAAGAGCAGATGGTTTAGTTATGCTTATTTAAACAGAATAATTGTTGTGATTTCTTAAGAGCGAGGCAGGTAGTGTGTCACCACCAAAGAGCATTGCGCTCCAAGAATACTAAAAATAATAAAGCACTTTACAATCTTAATTAACTAGACGTCTGATGGAAAATGAGGGCAACCTTCCGTTATTTTAATCGCTAAAAAACCGACTGTTATCTTTATTTATATCGCTGCATCAGTTTCCTTTTCCTGATGATACTCGTAAACGATTGAGTGAACGGAATAATAGCATACCGAAAATGGATTCAAACACTGTTCATTATCGAATTCCAGTATTTCCTCAGGTTGAAAAACTTAACGAATTAATCATATAAATCAACATTTGTAAGCAATAAGACCTATCATTTGTAATAATCAAAACCTATGAGCTTTAATTGTAATTACTTTTAATTTAAATCGGATCCCCATAAGCACCATTCTCGTGGTATTCTATTAAAGGCAAGCATCGCGCGAATCTCTTAAGCGAGATATCAAATCAAATAAAAAAAAGGTTGGTGCACCAACGTAATTCACGTGGTTCTGATTACATGTTTGGTGCACAAACTTCATGCAGATGGAGTCACCCATGCGTGATATGACGAGAGAAGCAGATGTTTACCTTCCGTCCGGTTGGATTGGTTCGGCTTCTCCTAGGGTAAATTCCGTTGTGTCCGCAACGAGAGTCTTCACTTCAACAGACACGTGACTTTTAGACGGCACGGTATGCTCAAAGTTACAAAGGTTAAATTCTTGAATGTCACTAAGAAATGCATTAAAAGATGTACGATGTAAGCGGCGAAAATGTAAACTGTCACATCTGCCTGCAGAGTCGGAAGAAATGATTTTTATACTTTAGGCAATATTTCTCTCTCCCTTTCCTACTCTCCTCAATGCATTAAATACAGGATTTAACAAATCTGCAAATTAATTCAAGTTGGAGACAAAGAATTTCACAAGTAACAAGTTCAAAGGATGTGCCACATAACAAGCTTCCTTGCAAGCTCTCCCCTTCTTTAATTTAAATATATAACCCACAGGCAGCTGTCGAATATTAGCATCATGTATCTAAACCTTAATCTAGTAATTCAGTGTAAATACTTTTATACAGAATTAAACTTTGGAATTAATTGTTTGGAATTCTTTTGCGAGATAATTGAAAAATAATAGGAAAACAAAGGTTTTTGATTCCGCTAAATAGCATTTACTTCCTAACTGATCCATCAAAAGACTGCAGCAGTATAATAAATGATCACTTTACTTTCTCTACCCTCCAAAACAAAGTTTATATTCAAGGCTATTTATGGCAACCTCTCGCATAGCTGTCCATTTATTAGAAAGGATAACCATCGCTGTTCAAACAGTCACGTGTGATTAGAGAAAGGTTTGCTAAACGAAATATATCAGAAAAGAGTGTTTATTTTATTAAAACCTCTTTCATTTTAAATCTGCAATATCCCATCAGTTAACCCAATAATCCATTTTAGATGTAAACAAAAGGCCACTAATTTAGCATAATACATCGAGCTCTAAAATATCGACTGTTTCGTATTTCCCTTCTTTTTATTCAATTAAAAAAACAGAGATTTCAAAAATTCTCTGATTAAAACTTTCGCTTAGCTATGGGAACTCACCGACTGAAGAATGTAAGCAAAAACGTTTTCTTGGTTTGACTTATGTCAACATAAAGCCACATCCATCTAAGCAAGAACTCAGATAAAAAATAAACAAGAGTTTGAATGTATAAAAATTTGTCTGAATGTTATAGCAAATGTAAAGTTTTGTCTTCATCATCATCATCATGGATCTTAAGTATATGCATGACAGTTACTCGCTAAACAATTATTTGTAAACTAAATATATGAATTATATTTTGTGTTTCGGACTATAATCCAAGCTGGTCAAGTTTAAGAGGAATACTGGTGCTGCCATCTCTTGTTGGCGGTAGTAAGCGAAATAGCAAATGCTTTAGTTGTTAAGAAAGAGACATCCCTTATGTTTGTATAATATATACTGTATATTATATTAATGCAGATAAAATATATGTTTCCATACCTTAGTTTTTAAACAACCAAAAGTGTAATAGACATCAAAAAATCATCTTTCCAGTTTTTGTATGAAAATCAAATATATTCAGGTTAATTTTGCTGTCAATACTCAAAAGTAATTTTGACCTGTGGTTTTCGAACCAAAGGAGCACATCTGGCGCCATAGAGATTCCCATAAATGCCATAATTTTTCATACTAACGCATAAGCATGGCATACACCAGGACAACCGGAAACTTTATTGATATATTAGCAAGCAAATGCCACAGTAGGTTTCGCAGCAACATCCCCCCATCTGTAATCTAACAGATTTAAAGAAGAGGTTTAAATTTAATCCGCATTTAAACTTGAAGGGTGCCTTTCAACTAAGGTTGAGGAAAATGCGAACAAAGGAAAATAAAGTACGGTCGAATTGAACTTCACTTTAATCCTATATATTACCCCCCCACACACACACACACACGCACATGCGAATGTGCTACCCTCAGAATATTCCACGTTCACACGCGGAGTATCTAATCAGCGAAGTGTTCTCACGGGCGTTGAGAAAACACAGAACGAATTCATTAAAATATCTCGAACTAGAGATACGTAAGAATAACAGCTTCTTAAGGAAGTCTAGTTTAGCATATCTTAATCTTAATAGAAATTTTCTGGAGTGTGTGCTTTGTCAACAGAAGCAGAGAATGATAAACACACAGAGAATCCATGAAGAAAAATGTGCATTAAACCAGTACTCGATCTCAACATATTTCACTCCGTTCCGATTCAATCTAAAGGACAGCTTGATGTAATGTCTACAAAATATTAAGGAATCTCATGTAAAAACAGTTTGCTCACCCTCTTACATATAAGAGGGTGTTTCATTTTATAATGAAATACACAATTTCGAAACTAAGTAAATTGCGTAATTATATACCGTATTTTTATTTATTATATTTTTGCACTTTTTCTGCGTATTTAATTGTGGTGAATATATAACAAGAGAAGAAATTGCTTTTTAAAACACAAAAGCGTTACTGTTATCGCTTTTGTGTTGAAGTCCATGTTACCGTGACAAAGGCGAGAACTTAGCGACCGTCTTATATAATCTACTAACGAGCTCACTAGCGAAAGGTATTCAAAAATTTTATATCTGATAGGAAGATCATAGATACCCATTACAAGAAACACGACGTCCAAACATCTTCGGCTGCTACATATAAGTTACCTTGTGTTTGTTCTTGCATGCACACACACACACACGTGGATTATCACGGTAACATTCTCAACAGTAATAATTACATCTTTATAGATCAATAGAAGTTCCCAACTATTACAGCCCGTAATAAAAAAAAAAAAAGATTATATTACTTCTGGGTGCTTTTTATTTTAGACAGCCTGATTTAACAATCTTTTAGCAAACTGCATTTGCAAGAATTTTTCATTATTAATTTTAACCTCCATTTCCTGTCCTGAATGCTTCTGACATTATTCAGACAGTTAAACTACGCATCATCGCAGAGAAACATTTCTATTTCCATATTCAAATTTAAGTCATTAATATAAGTATTTCCCAGTAATCAGTAAGTTTTGTTTAGTTTACTTTTTATTGTGCCCAGGGCTGTCTGTTAATTCGAAATGCTTTATGTGTAATGGGATTTTTACACCTTTTTTTTTAATATGTTTGCAATTTAGTTTTTAAGCATGAACAGCGTTAGAAATCAGGAGCTAAATTCAATTTTCCTTGAATTATTTTCTAGGTGCAAGATTAGTGTTTGTGTGTTCATTCACCATGCAAAGCTATTTTTTTTATATATATTTATTTTTGTGAGTGATGTAAATATCCCCCCCCCCACCCCACACACACACACACTAAGTCTGAAATATTACCAGATTAGTTCTGGAGACTTGTGACAAGAGAATTAGGTCACGCGCGAGCGTCCTACTTTAAAAAAAAAAAGGGATAAAATTAACTCCGTATTTCGAACACTAAGGTGCTGACTATCCAAAAAAATTAATTAACGTAATTGTTTACGAGTTGCTAGTCACAATGTTAATGCGGTTGTATGACTACAATACAGCATGCAGGCTTTGTCTCTCACATAAAAAAAAAAAGCCAAAATGGATTCCCCAGTTTGACCAAAAAAAATCCTATGGGACGTCACTAACTTAAAAGAAACAAAATTAATTTTAATATAGGTAGAGGGAAGAGCTCAACATATTAACGAAATTATGTTAGCAAATTATTAAAAATGTTTCATTGTACCAAAGTATATAATGAAATAAAAATAAAATATTCGTAACTATTAAATCATGTCCAATGCACACAATTTTAATGCTATTTTGATGTCGCATAGTTAGTGGTGGTATCCGACTGCAATAATGTGTCATGGATGGGTGAAATTCATTGCGGTCATCAAGCTTTGAATGATAGTTGTTTGACAGGCTGGAAGTGATACCTTAAAGTCTCTTCACTAGGTTTCAAAAATTAACTTTCTTCTATTTCATTATCTCGTGATACTTTAATCCGGATTGTTCTGTTATTTTTCCTATTTAAGGTGGCAGATATCACTGAATAGGGATATCTCGCAGATTGAGGAATTATCATCGAAATCAAATGGAATATGACTGGGAGGAATCTGCTTTTGAACAAAAAAAAAAAAAAAAAATGGAAAATTACTGATCTTCTAAAGAATTAGTAAAACAATTACTTTTTCTCAAATTAACGACTTTCTGCTTTTATATTAAATTTATCTTAAAAATGCAGCTATGTGTCGTGTCGTCCCCCTTCTCCTACTTCAACCATTCAACATGCGACGTCACAATATGTAATTTCAAAGGGAAACGTGTTTTCATAATGGTATTGAGCAAATCTCGAGAGGGAGCCACTGAACAATGAAAAACGTGTCTGGTATTTATCGGTAAAGCAACCAAATCAATTGCAAATTTAAAAAGCATTCACACGAATCAATTACCAAGAGTGAAAACTGTTTAATTATTGTGAAAGTAAAAGTGCCGTTTAAACATCTCCAAGACTTTCATATCTTTTTTAAAAAGTTACTGTTTCTTGTACGTGAAGAACCGCAGCCTGAAACACTAACCGGTAAAACGCCAATATTCTCATCGGCGCAACGTGCTATACTAGCAGGAAGAGGGCACAATCGTCACACAGCAGAAAACAAACTTCCACTGTCGAAAGTAATTCTACCCCGACAGTGCAGAGTTTAGTTGGAATGCGACGTGTTTAAACGCGCAAGAAAACCACATGAAGTTAACAGTGAACTCATACTACGGAATTCTGTCATTAAGTCTATAACCTACACTTCCGTGACAGGTGAAGTTTTTTTTATTTATTTTATTAGTGTTTTACACGCTAATAGAGATAATGCAACTCCCCGTTCGATGAAGCTCCAGCTTAGCTGCAAGCACGGCATGAAAGAAAATCTTTCCAATGAAAGAAGAAATGACACTTCAAACACACTCGAAAGTGTGCGAATATTGCATGAAGATACGCGAGATTTTAATTCAACTGATATTAAAGGCTTACCTTCCACTGTCCTTTTTAATCATTCTGTGACTCAGATGGATAACGTAAAACAGGTCTCGTACTAAATGCCAAGTCGTACTTTACACCGAGAATTATTCCAGCTGTTGTCCAATTCCCGTCTGGACATCATTTTCAGGAATTCGAAACACTCAGATTTCATCATTTATGATAACTCACTATTAAATTCGCCATATTTAACTCACTTCGTAATATCAAATGATCACCCAATTCTCAGACAAACTTTGCCATACCACACACACCAGTGAAACTACGAATGAAATGCAAAAGCGACTTCTACCGGAAAAATCATAAGAACAGTTTTTTTTTTTTTTTTAATCACTTCTCAGTGCTATTAATCTAAACGTTTGCAAAACGGCTAAATAATCATCCCAACAACGTGCCTATTAATTTAGCCATAGAAATTTATCCCTTCAAATTTAAAACATCACCTACAAAAATAACGGAGCTTATGCATAATTTACAACACTATTCGTTTCGAATATAACTGTCCTTCATTTTTTTTTAATTAAGGGGATATTAGATCCCACATTGTTTTAAAACCGAATAAGAAACTCAAAGATTGAAATCAGAGAGTTTCATGCCGAATATAGCAACCTATAAAAGTATCGGCGAATGCTAGCGTGAGCTAATGCAAGTAGTCCTAGTTCGTAGTACAATCTCGGGCAACTTGCTGCGAGTTGCCCGTGTTTGTACTACGTTCTAGGACTACTTGCATTAGCTCACGCTAGTAATCGCCGATACTTTTATAGTTTGCTATATTCGGCATGAAACTCTCTGATTCCAATCTTTGAGTTTCTTATTCGGTTTTAAAACAATGTGGGATTTAATATCCCCTTAATTTGAATAATGTATATATCGCCGAAATAAAGCCTGTTGGCTCTTTATATTTAAGTAACTGTCCTTCTTTCCACAAGCATGTGATAGCAATAAATAGGAATTTTGGACCAGTCTTTCTGTAGGCATAATCAGGTCCTGAACAGTTATGGGGCGGACGCCCCCTTTTCTTCACCCGACATTGCGGTTCATCCCACAGTGTCCAATTGGGATCAGAGCTCTGTGGAGGCCACTCAAGTGTTGTGACCTTCATGTCCACAAACCACGCAGTCACAGCAGCAGTAGCCTGACGACACGATGCGTTGTCTTGCTGAAAGAGACTGGTCATTTCCGTAGAAAAGCTACAAAGTAGGAAGCATTGCATTGTCCACGATGTTCATATACCTCTCGGAGTTCAGTGTTCGTGGCACCACAAACAGACGTCTGAGGTCCTCACCAAGAAAAACAGGACAATACCATTACACCTCCACTTCCGAAATTCATAGTTGGGGTGACGCACTCTAGTAAGAGACGTTCACCGGCATTCAACATACCCACACCCAACCATCTGCACGCGGAGAGTGTAGCGTGATTCATTGCTCTATAACGCGGTTTTCCAATCCTAAACGCATCCCACTGTACGACCTCTTTTCACCACTGAAGACGACACTGCATTATGGTTCGGATAATATGAGGTTTGCATATTGTGGTCCTACCATGGAAACCCATGTTGTGAGCCCCATTTCTGAATATTATATATATATGAATATATATATATATATTCATGTTCCTGTCGATGCCGGTAACTCCGCAGTCAACGTTTCTACCGATAAATGGCGGTTTTCACATACTATCCTTTGTATCACTCTACATCACTTTCGGAGAGTGTGGTGGGTCGTCGACTGCTTTTAGCACTTGCAGTTGACTCCTTGCACTTCAATCTCAGTACGGTATCAGTGATAGTGACCTGTGATTGCCCAATTTGTCAACAATTTGCCGAACAGATAGGCCTGCAACATAGCAGCCTATCACGATGCCTTTTCAAACGGATCGTGATAGGTTTCAACCGGACACGGTTGCAGTGACTATGGAGTATCATTTCCTCCAATTTATGCCGGCTGCAAACAAGTGACTCGTTATATGACACGATGCACCTTGCCCATGGCGGTATCCTGTAAATTCTTTCCAAGCAGTGTATATATCTGCACGACCCATAATCCTCAGTTGTAGATCAGCTCTTGCGGTCTTCAAAATTTTCAAGGTAACTGTAGCCAACGTCTTTAGTTTGGCTAAATATGAAGACACTAAGTGTCTCCAATTTTTTCCGTTTCTTCATATTTCCCTCAGGAGTTATGAAGTACTGTTGATTCTGTACTCTTGATTCTGTACTCTTGTCCATTCTCTTCATCTTATGACATCTTTCGACTTGAGGTTAGTGAATGACCTTTCACTGACCTCAAATCGAATGAGTAGTTTTTTTTTGTTTTTTTTTCAGATCACAGTGCTCTTCGTTCCACTTCTTGATTTTATAAATTTGTCATTTTCAAATATTTTTCTAATCTTCGTGATTTTTCATAACCAAAGTGTCAGAAGCATTGATCTCTGATCTTCTCTAGTTTTTTTTTTTTTTTTTTTAATTTAGTTGGGTTAAGGATAATCTTTCAAAATTAAAATTAAATGCTACCAAAGCACACTCATTTCTTGCAACACAGATCTGACGTCACTTCCTCTTACTTGTCCAGATTTTAAACAAGATAGATTTCTCTTCTTGGGCTGACTATACTTGCAGTAACTTGAGCGAATGCAATATAAATACCCTCTAAAACTAAATGAATCGCATAAATACTCTCTAAATTCTTGGTGGCCTTTTCCACTTAAAACACCGATTCATACAATTCTCAAATGCACTCAACTTTAAAAAGACTATTTTAAACTATTAGGTTGTTACGAAACCATCTTAAAATTAATGTTCCACGTGAGTATTACAGTTAATTATTAGATCTCTCTCACACATGACTTTTAATATAGATATTTTCATGGATGCTGTTAAACTTTCCACCGTTCAACCCCTTTCTTTCCTATCATGGCATTCGAAGATGCTGATCAGCAGCTTATTGTATAAGAAGGTTACTATCGTTATCCCAAATGATTCGAGTACGTGAACATTATCATCAAGTAAGCATGAGCAATATGGGTTGAAAATATTTGCATTAAAAATGCTGACATTCCTTTGAGATTTAGCAAAAGCAATTTATTGTCAATTTTACGCACACAGTAAAATTACATTGACAATATTCTTACTCTTGAATATCTGCACGTTCTTTAAACGGTATATAATTTATTCAGTGATATATAAATGGAAATTTATTTTGCAAGAGAAAATTTCTCATAAGAAATTATTTCAGTTAATTTCTATCGTAAACCTTCCTTTACTAGCTAATCTTGTCAAACTCCACTTGGGATCCAAGCTAAAATACTTCTCCACCTTGAGACTTACTCGAAAACAAATTAAGATTCCACGTACAGCAAAATGATTCGTCTAGCAATCTCATATTCGCCTTCCGGGTAATTTTCATAAATTGGCTAAATCAGCTCACATAATGATGATCCTTTTGTACATCATTCGTCGTCTTTCTACAATATTCTCACGAGGATACCAACTGCAAAGATGCATTTTGATTTGCTGCTGAAACTTGAGATTTACGTCAGAAATACGTGAGGAAACTTTACATCTGTCGTTGGACTTAATTATACGAATAAGTGACGCTCATCCTTTGAAATACCTCATCCACATAAGGCGTAGGAGATTTCTCAGAAGAGTAAAAGCAACTCATTCCCCCCCTCTGATGAAAATAAAAGTGCTCTTCTTCATGATAGAAGTTATTAACAACAGCAGACCAATTTCTAGCTTTTCTCACACAACTCGCTATCTGTATTAATTTCCTTTGAGGATTTTCTCTTAGCGTTTATAACACGAAATAATTTGTTTTCTGATAGGCATTAGGCAGCTAATTAAGTGAAGTAACTCGTGCAGTAAAAATGAGATGTCAGATTCTAAAGCTATGTTCGCAGCATCTGATAAACTAAAAGTAGACTTTACAGTGATTACAATGAATCAAGTTATTTAGCCAACTTATATAAATGGCTCATCTTTAGTTACATGATTCCAGCACATAAATAGCGTACTTAATTTATGAATTAAGTACGCTATTGGAACAACCGAAATCTTAGACCGAAAATGCCATGACTACTTTCACATATTAGTCGAATTTGAAAATACTTGATTCTCGCAATAATTTTTTCATTAAGAAAACTGAACTCAGTGTATTGAGTCCATTCGAGAATTACAAGTTACAAATTGTGTTCCTTGTTGACTTTTACTGACGCGTGAGGTTTGAAGTAAAAGAATATCCCTACAGGCTCTGTAGACGAATAAACACGCTATAAATAAAGACACAAAATGTTCTGTAAAGTTTAATATTTCAACAAAGCAATCATTACAGGTGAGACCAACATCAGGCCATATGGAAAATATTATCTACTGCAATCTATACATAGTGCAGTGTAAAAAACATAATGTGTATAAAAATAAAAGAAATATTTTAAACATAAAAACAATTCTTTCTTACCTTTAACCTTTTATGGTGGCTATTTAGGCATGACTCCTCCGTGTGGTGATCTCTAAGAAATACTGAAAGGCATAAACTGACATCGAAAGGCCATTTTTACTTAACAAAATTCCTCCTTCTTGGAACGCAAAGTCAGCAATTTCCACTCGATGTATTATTGTTTTGTTTGGGCTTAAAAATATCACTTATGTGTGCACACTTTCCATTCTTAATAAAGTGTTTGGACGAGCAATCCCACGAGCAGAGTACTAGGCTTCTCAGACAGTGGAATGAATCTTCATTCAGTCGAAGACGACAATTCAGCTATCAAGTGCAGAAAGAAGAAATTCATTTTCTCTTGTACAATTTCCCCCTACCGAGTAACCCTGAGTAACTGATACTTGACAATATTGACAATGCTCTGCTGAGACAAATGGAGATTCAGTATCAATTTGCTTTAAGAGAACAAATGGTTTTTAAGTTCATCACTTTCTCACTAGTAATATGCAAATTATTTCTGGCCATTGAAAGCGTGATTTTTTTTAAATTTTTAGAGGGTATCTATGAATATCATAAAGTAGGTATACTTCCTGCACTCTAATTTATCATAGCAACTTTCATTTTATAGTGCTCAGGGAAATGAAATTTTATTGAAATATTAGAAGCAAACAACATCTTTCGTTTTCTTAAGTTTAACGTAATAATGACTACATCATGCATGATAGTAACAGGTTTTCTACGAAAAGTAGAATAGTTTAAGTATAAAGCAAATTCTTATAATTAAAAGTTTTAATTAAAATGAACTAGCACTACTAATATCCCCTTCTCGCGACTAGTAATCCAAAAATAGCAAGTATGAAATACAAGAATGTCACGAATCCAGATTGACTTACAGATTTCTCAGCTAAATACATTAATATTTCATACAAATTCATTTTTTCTTTGAGATAATTTGAATATATATAGATTCTCATAGTAATAGTGTGGACCTTAAAAATTGTCTAAACAGTAATAGATTGTGCCATCAATTGAATCGAATAGTACAATCGTGTGCATTAAATTATGTCCAATAGTACTTGCATGTTAGCTTTATATAAAAGGCGTTATGTAATTATGTGCTGTCTTTACATAAATTAGGATGTATGTATATTTGTACACATCGTATAGTTTGTAAGTATATACCATCGTCTGTCATCTAGAGATAGATGAAAGTACTTGATCATTTATATAATGGCCAATACATAACCATGAATTGTATTAGCCTTTACACACCAACGTGCATGTGTATAAGTCGTTTGTATATAAACGCTATACATAAAATGTCTATTTTTCTACTACTTTAGGCTTTGTACATAAAACATACATATGTATTAGCCTTTATTAAAAGGCTGTACTTATATACTTATTTTAGCCTTCATACAAACTACATCATTTGTGTATTAGCCGTTATCGGAAACGAAGTATCATACTAATGTGGCTCGTCTTAATACTTCGTTGTATATACAAAGGCTAATATATAATTATATATTGGACTTGATATATACGATGACGAATCTTTGTGTATAACGTTTATCTGAATATTGAAGTTCTTTTAAGGTTTAGCCTTAGTATAAACAATGAAGAACCATTAAGTTTTAGCCTTAATGTTAAAATGAAATACCTTTAAAGTTTGCTTTAGCGTAAACAATGAAGTACCTCTAAGTTTTAGTCTTAACGTAAACAGCGAAGTATCTTTTTTTATAATTTATCCATTAACAATGAAGTATCTTTTTTGTAATTTAGCGGTAAACAATGAAGTAACTTTAAGTTTTAGTTTTAACATAAACAATGAAGTACCTTTAAGTTTTATTCTTAACGTAAACAATAAAGCATCTTTTTTTAACAATTTAGCAGTAAACAATGAAGTATTTTTTTATAATTTAGCCGTAAACAATGAAGTATTCCAGTTTTAGTCTTAACGTAAACAATGAAGTATTCCAGTTTTAGTCTTAACGTAAACAATGAAGTTTTTTTTATAATTTGCCGTAAACAATGAAGTATCTTTTAATTTTAGCCGTAAACAATGAAGTACCTTTCAGTTTTAGGCTTAATGTAAACAAAGAAGTACTTTTTTATAATTTAGCGGTAAACAATGTTTACTGCTAAATTATAAAAAAGTACTTCTTGTTTTAGTCTTAAAGTAAACAATGAAGTATCTTTTTTATAATTTAGCCATAAACAATGAAGTATCTTTTTTTATAATTTAGCCGTAAACAATGAAGTATCTTTTAATTTTAGCGGTAAACAATGAAGTACTTTTAAGTTTTAATCTTAACGTTAACAATGAAGCATCTGTTTTATAATTTAGCAGTAAACAATTAAGTATTCTTTTATAATTCAGCCATAAATATGAAGTATCTTTTTTTATAATTTATTTAGCGGTAAGCAATGAAGTACCTTTAAGTTTTAGTCTTAATGTAAACAATGAAGTACCTTTAAGTTTTAGTCTTAACATAAACAATGAAGCACCTTTAAGTTTTAGTCTTAACATAAACAATGAAGCAACTTTTTTATAATTTAGCAGTAAACAATGAAGCAACTTTTTTATAATTTAGCAGTAAACAATGAATACCTTTAGTTTTAGTCTTAACGTAAACAAAGAAGTACTTTCTTTATAATTTAGCGGTAAACAATGGAGTACCGTTGTTTTAGTTTTAACGTAAACAATGAAGTATCTTTTTTTTATAATTTAGCCATAAACAATGAAGTATCTTTTTTTATAATTTAGCCGTAAACAATGAAGTATCTTTTAATTTTAGCGGTAAACAATGAAGTACTTTTAAGTTTTAATCTTAACGTTAACAATGAAGCATCTGTTTTATAATTTAGCAGTAAACAATTAAGTATTCTTTTATAATTCAGTCATAAACATGAAGTATATTTTTTATAATTTAGCGGTAAACAATGAAGTACCTTTAAGTTTTAGTCTTAACATAAACAATGAAGCAACTTTTTTATAATTTAGCAGTAAACAATGAAGCATTTTTTTATAATTTAGCCGTAAATAATGAATACCTTTAGTTTTAGTCTTAACGTAAACAATGAAGTATTATTTTAATTTTAGCTGTAAACAATGAAGTACCTTTAAGATTTAGTCTTAACATAAACAATGAAGTATCTTTTTTTTATAATTTAGCCGTAAACAAGGAAGTATCTTTTAATTGTAGCGGTAACAATGAAGTACCTTTAGTTTTAGTCTTAACGTAAATAATGAAGTGTTTTTTATAATTTAGCTATAAATAATAAAGTATCTGTTTCATAATTTAGCGGTTAACAAAGACGTACCTTTAAGTTTTAGTTTTAATGTAAACAATGAAGTATCGTTTAATTTTAGCGGTAAACAATGAAGTAACTTTAAGTTTTAGTCTTAACATAAACAATGAAGTACCTTTAAGTTTTATTTTTCACAAACAATGAAGCATCTTTTTTATAATTTAGCCGTAAACAATGAAGTATTTTTTATAATTTAGCTGTAAACAATGAAGTACCTTTAAGTTTTAGTCTTAATGTAAACAATGAACTTTTTTTATAATTTAGCCGGAAACAATGAAGTATCTTTTAATTTTAGCGATAAACAATGAAGTACCTTTAAGTTTTAGTCTTAACGTAAACAATGAAGCATTTTTTTTTATAATTTAGCAGTAAACAATGAAGTATCTTTTTATAATTTAGCAGTAAACAATAAAGTACCTTCAAGTTTTAGTCTTAACGAAACAATGAAGTTTTTTATAATTTAGCCATAAACAATGAAATATATTTTAATTTTAGCGGTAAACAATGAAGTTCCTTTAAGTTTTAGTCTTAACATAAACAATGAAATACCGTTAGTCTTAGCTTTCGTGTTACATGTAAACAATTTCCCTTTTTTATGCTTAATCCTTTATATAGTATATATATTAGATGCTACTACTGTATGTAGTAGCTTTTATATAAAAGGTGGTCTACAAGTTACGTTATATAGCACTTGTCTTTCAAAAAAATTCAGTGTCATGCTCTTTGACAACACGTGAGGAGAGAGAATTTTCAGTTTGCTTTTCGAAAGATAGAACGGTTCAAACTAAATCTTTTCAAACGTAATCGCTATACTTCGATGCTGTTTTGTTGTGTGACTCAATTTATGGGGGGGGGGGCGGAAGAGGAACAATGTCAGTTTATGCCGTTTCTGTAACGCAGAGTACGGATCTTTTCTTATAAATACCAGCCAGAAAAATGAACAATAATGACTCTCTACAAAATCCCAACTCTTATATCTAACTACATGCCTTCTAATTCTGCAGCATTGGCTTATATTTTCTAAAAGGACTGCGAACTAAATACACTAAAGGCAGCTGTGACAATAAATATATCAGATGATTCAGTGATGATTAATACTTGCAACGTAACCGCATCTCAATTACCGAGACTCTTCGATTCTTTGGTACGACAAACCCACTAATGTGGCTAAATTACATTCCTGCAAAAGTTATTTTCATATTTCTTCTGCAAAATAAAGACTTTCAGTAGCTTATTAAAGAATATATACAGGCAGGATGTAGAAATATATTTTAACATCTTAGAAAACTTCAGCACTGCGTTGTCTCGCATACGTCGTAAAGAAAGGCCGCGTGAAATTCAAAAAATATGTGAAAAAAATGTCTCTGGCACTTTAGTTTGCTGTAAAATTATTTCAGCTACTTTTTATCTTCGTGTCGAATGATTATTTTTTAAGGTTTCATTTTTTAAGCAGCTTGTAGAAATATTTAAAATAATCATGTTTGAAAAGCAATACGTCAGAGTTCAACATATTGACAAAAGATGGCAGCACAAGACAACCGCCGAATGTCCTCCTGCCTTGTTCGATGACCTTCGTAGATCGCGAACAGTTACAAACTCGAGAGAGAGAGAGAGAGAGAGAGAGAGAGAGAGAGAGATAGTGAAAGAGTTGCATCCGTATTTTCAAATAAGCAACAGTTTGCACTTCATTCTATTTTACTCTTCCGCTTTCTGTTCGCAATCGCGAGCGATTTGCTGCTCGCATGTCCTGTTGTTTGTTTAACTGGTTGTCTTTAGCGTACTTGTTTCTCCTCCAGCGTAGCAACAACGTCAGATAATCGGGCCAGTTTTCGGGCAGAAGAACCAGTAAAAATCCCATCATAATGAGCAAGATTCCAGCAAGTTTCATGCCAGCAAACACCACTCCGTAAAGATACACGTCTAGGACTGAAAGAAAGCAAATGTTATGATTTAAAAATCCTTCCATGAAAAACCAGACTGGTTAACATTAAGTATGAAAATTACAACAAAATTCGTACATGAAATTTTTTTGTTTAACTGGTTGTCTTTAGCGTACTTGTTTCTCCTCCAGCGTAGCAACAACGTCAGATAATCGGGCCAGTTTTATATAAAAGGTGTAGAATATAAAAGTCACCCGTTATAATAAAAAGTCACCTATATAAAAAAAGTCACTAATATATAAAAGTCACCTATATAAAAAAAGTCACTAATATATAAAAGTCACCCATTATAATTATATAAAATTGTAAAGAATTATACATAATTATAATGGGTGACTTTAATGCCAAAATTGGAAGCAGAGATGACCATCTGAACTCCATCGGTAAATTTGGATTTGGACAGAGGAATGAAAGAGGAGAAAGACTTATTGAATAAGAAATATATATATATATATATATATATATATATAATCCCCAGGAGCATTGTTCTGTTTGTTAATCAAATAACATCAAGAATAGTTGAACTACATCTCTTCATAAATAAAATATACCAACTGAAAATTATACAAGTATATGCCCCAACTACGGACCATCCAGATGAAGAGATAGAAGATTTCTATGAAACATTAGAATCCACATTAAACAATTCTAAAGAATTCTACATAATTATAATGGGTGACTTTAATGCCAAAATTGGAAGCAGAGATGACCATCTGAACTCCATCGGTAAATTTGGATTTGGACAGAGGAATGAAAGAGGAGAAAGACTTATTGAATTCGCAAAAGAAAATAACCTCTTTATTATGAACAGCTTTTTCAAGAAGAAAATCAACCGAAAATGGACTTGGAGAAGCCCAAATGGACAAACTTACAATGAAATAAACTTCACCCTCTCCAACAGAAGATATATAATAAATAATACCGAAGTGCTTAATAGATTTAATACAGGAAGTGACCACAGACTAGTAAGGGCAAAAGTATGGATCAACAAAAATTGGGAACAGAATAAGCTCATAAGAAAAAAGTACAATTAGTGAATCTACAAAACCTCTGCCACAATAAAAGCTGTTATAGAGAATCACTCAAAAACGAACTAAAAAGTTAAACACAGCTACTTCCATTGATGATGCTAATGAAATCTTAACAAAATCTATCTTGAATTGTGTACTAGAAATAGGAGGAGTAAAAAGGCACCAAAAGAGAAGAAAAACTAAGACAGGAAACCTTAGATCTGATGAAGAAAAGAATATGAAAAGAGATTTGAATGACACCAATAAAATAGAATATGCGGAAATTTGTAAAACTATACGTAAAAGGATGAAACATGAAATTAGATCGTATAATACTAAGAAAATTAAAAAAAAAACAATAGAAAACAATAGTATTATGAAGATCCTAAGACGAACATTATCAGTTGGAACAAAGGAAATAGCTGCTGTAAGAGGAACAAATGGTGAACTTATAAAACATAGAGATGCAATAATAAAACGAATTCAGGAATTTTATACTGAACTCTATGAAGACAAACACCGAGACATCCAAGAATCATTTATGGATAAATCGAGTGAGGAACAACACGATGCCCCTGAGACCTTATAAGTGGAAAAGGTGAAGTGGAAATGACACTGCGGGAAATGAAGAATGGAATGGCCCCAGGAGAAGATGGAATCATGGGAGAATTCTTAAAACTGGGAGGAAGCCCTGCCATCAAACAGCTGACTAAACTCTTTAATAAAGCCTAAAACAGAGAAAAATTCCAAAAAATTGGAACAATTCACTTCTAATATTAATTTTTAAAAAGGGCAATAAGGAAGAAATTAAAAACTACCGACCTATTAACCTACTCCCCACCATATATAAAGTTTTCACAAAAATTATAAATAATAGAATAAAATCTAAACTAGAGGGAATGCAATCCTGTGAACAAGCTGGATTAAGAAAGAATTACAATACTTTGGAACCATATTCACACATTAAGACAGCTCATTGAAAAATCAATTGAATACAATAAACCCTTATGTCTGGCCTATATAGACTATGAAAAAGCATTTGATTCATCTGCAACACTAAAAGCACTTGAAACCCAGGGAACTGAGAAACGATATATTGAAACACTAAAACATATTTACAATAATGCAACTTCTGCAATTAAATTATATAAAAACAGTGAAAAGTTCCCAATACAATAAAGGCATCCGGCAAGGCGACACACCAAATCTCCCAAATTATTTACAGCTGCACTAGAGGAAGTCTTTAAAAGCCTTGATTGGGAAACAAAAGGGAATAAACATATATGGAGAAAGGCTGAATCATCCGAAATTTTCAGATGATATTGTCTTAATAGCAGATAATCTTGAAGATCTAGAAGAAAGGATAAATAAGCTAAATGAAGCGTCCAGAGTAATTGGATTAAAAATAAATAGAGAAAAAACAAAAATGATGATGAATAAATATATTAACCATAGAACTGTCAAAGTTGAAACCATGAAAGAGAACAAGTTAATTCAAATGTATATTTGGGCCAATTGTTGCACTCCTCAAAGGATAACAAACCATCCATCCAAGGTGAACGAAGAATTCACCTTGGATGGATGGCTTATGGGAAAATGAGAGACATATTCAGAAGTGACATCCCTATGAGTCTAAAAAGGAAAGCTTTCGACTAGTGCGTACTTTTTCTCCTAACATACGGAGGAGAAACATGGACTTTAACAGAAGCCCTAAACAAAAAGCTGAGAATAACACAACACCGCATGGAAAGAAGTATGGTAAAAATAACATTAAGAGATAGAAAGACAAATACCTGGATAAGGTCTCAAACAGGTATCATGGATATTGTAAAATATATTAAACAGGCTAAGTGGAGATGGGCTGGCCATATTGCCAGATGCAGTGATGGAAGATGAGGAAAACTGAGGTGGGGAAGCGCAACAACAAAATAATGCTAAATTAGCATCTTGGGCTTAAACATATTTTGCTTCAACAATGCATTATTTTAATGATATAATTATTTTCTAAAAATAAAGCAAGAAAGTTTCTTTTAAATGCATATTCAGAGATCTGAAAACTTGGACTCAACGGGAGCTACAGGAATCTCTACACTTCCTGTCGACGTGACGATTTGTTTTTGTCCAATAACAATCATTAATTCATGATGCAAAAAAAAATCGTGAAATATTTATTTCTGATCGTTCCTCTTTTTGTTTGCCAAATGAAAGTTTGGGAATGCAAACATCGGGTTCTAACGGTAGGGAAAATTTTGTGAATAATTTCGATAAGCACGATAGTTAATGATATGGGGAATCTTTCTGAAGAGCTCTTATAGAAATTACCTGAAGCTCAGGATTGTTTATCTATGCAACTGCTTTCATGTACCTCACTTGGGTTTATTTCATACCAGCCATCAAAATCAGCAAACCCATCGATGAACTTTCACAAGACAAATTTATTAACATGACGTTTTAACCTAGACCCAGAAAACTAAGTTTTTATAGAATTTAATAAATTCATTATTAGAAGACAGCGGTTTATTGAGGAAATATATCCTTTACTGAAGAAAGCCGATGCAAGATTATGCGAAAATTACAGAATTATAGTACTGATTTCTCAAGCAAGTAAAGTCTTACTTAAGATCATTCAGAAAAGACTGGAACCATTCATGAAGAGAGAAATGCCAAATGAACAGGCAGGATTTCGAAAAGGCAGAGGAACAAGAGATCAAATCGCCAATGTGAGATGGATAATAGAAAGAGCACAGGAATACAAAAGAATGTCTACCTTTGTTTCCTTGACTATAGCAAGGCTTTTGACTCTGCAGATCATGCGAAACTGTGGAATGTGTTAAGAACAATGGGAGTCCCAGAGCATTTCATTATCCTTCTGAGGAATCTTTATTATGAACAAGAGGCTACTGTCCGAACAGATCTTGGAGAAACTGAGTATTTCACAATAGGTAAAGGGGTGCGACAAGGATGTATTTTATCTCCGTACCTGTTTAACTTGTACAGCGAATACATTTTGAGAATGGTAGGACTGGAGGAGTTTTCATTAGAACTGAAATTGGTGGAAGAAATATTAATAATTTGAGGTATGCAGATAAATACCACCTTGCTAGCAGAATGCAAAGAAGATTTGGAGGAACATTATGAAAGGTAAAGAAGAAAGTGCTAAATATGGTCTTAAACTTAACCTGTTTGAAGTAGATGGGGAGAAAATGGAAGCAGTTAACAATTTTGTGCTCCTTAGGATTCCGAAATGATCAAGATGGTTATTTTACTGAAGAAGTTAGAAGAAGATTATTACTCGGAAAAAAAGCAATGACAAATTTAAGCGAGATCTTTAACGATAAAAATATTAGCCTCGCAACCAACAAAAATCAGAATCGTGAAAGCAATGGTATTCCCTGTGGTACTGTATGGATGTGAAAGTTGGACCCTGAGAAAGAGTGAAAGAAGGAAGATAGATGCATTTGAATTATGGGTTTACGAATTGGAGACGCTTACTAAAAATTTCATGGACTGTAAAGCAAACCAATAAAGCAGAGATAGACAGAATAAAGCCAGATTGCTCCCTCGAAGCTATGATCATCAAGCAAAAATTGTCATACTTCGGACATATTATGCGAGCAAATGACAGTCTGGTGAAGATGATGATGCTTGCTAAAGTTGGCGGAAGCAGGATAAGAGGAAGACCAAGACCAACAACAACAACAGACTTTTTATTCTTACATCCAGAAAGCTGAATTCATGAAGGATGTAATAATTATTCAAGTATCGTTGTTATGATATGTCCGGTGACTTAGTTTTTGTCAATACGTCAATATCTTATTTTCGAGACAATTCCCAGTAAGAAATGTCATGTGAACATGGGTCTGATTCTCGACTTGCAGGCATTTCAAATGTATTATGCTGGAACAGGCATGGGCATGTCCTTTAGATAAAGACGCATTTGTAGTATTTCAGCGGGTAAAACCTGCAGTCAGACTGAGCGTATTGTGATTGTCACATCGTTACTAAAGCACAATATGCGGTTTACGCTTTCAATGAATACAAGGAAGTGTATTGATGACTGCTATCATTGAGGAATATTAGCAAAGATTTCAGCGACAAACAACCGCAAGAAAGTGGCTTGTTTCCAAGTAAGGTGCCAGAATCTTAGATTTGTTTATTTCTATTGAATGACAACAGAACGCGAAGAATGCTCACAAATCACAATCATAAATAAGCTTTTCTTGCTATTAATTGTTTGAATTCTCTGCATGGTTTACTTGTTTAATGGGATGATAAACCTCAGTTTTTCATGGAGAAATCCCTTCCACCTCCGTATGAGGCTGGCTAATTGCACCTTCAGCTCTTGTGTTGTTCCTGGCATCCTAGAGAAGGGATTCAAGTACAGGTCTTTCCATCCGCAGGGTAAATGTTTTAACGCGTTACATAATAAAGGAATATACCCAATGAATTTAGCATGTTAAACCTAAGAACGTGAATAAATAACTGACTTGGTTTGATGCATTCTCCCTTCCATTTCATGGGGACATTACGTTCATAGATGAGGTACAGTTAACCCGCAGTGGTGCTAACAACACCACAAATTTCCTTTTATGGGCTTCATAACAATATACTTGGAATATCTTAAAGTCTTCTTCCTCTTGTGCCTTATCCCATCTATTTGGGATCGGTATTATTACATGATGCGACCTTACGCGCAAAATCCCAACCGACAACTTGTCGCGGAGCGTGACGTTGGGTGGGGAGGTATTTTTGTCTGTAGAAGAGTGTGTTCATGGGGCCGGTTTGCCTGTTCTCGAAGACGAAAAACCCGAGTTTCCAGCTGAAATTCTCCTTACCTCCGTATGAGACCGGCGAACTCACCTTTAGTCGAAAGAGACCAGATAAAGGTTCCTTACGTCACTGACGGGAATCGAACCCACGTCTTGCCGATCAAAGGGCTTCGTCTATACCGGCTGAGCTGCGGAGGCTCAATGGAAAATCTGAAAGTATTTTTAGAAAATCACTTTTCTGAATTATGTCTGGGCCTCCCATTGGAAATCAATCCCATGATCTGATTGTATTACACATCTTTCCAGATTCTCTGGTTATATTTACGCTGAAGTTTGGCAAAGACGAGGTACAGTCCCTTTTGTGAAGTTTCTCAGCAAACCAGAAAAAAAAGGAAATATCGGAGTATGTTATCTCTCATCCTTTTGGGTGGTGCGGTAGCAATGCAACTTTACTGGGAAATTCGTATATAACTAAGTGGTTTCCCTTTTCTTCTTTATCCAATAGCATTCCACGTTTGTAGATATGTGTATGTCTTCAAGGGGCCGATATTCCTGTTCTGAGGGGAAAATAACCCTATTTTCCCGAAGAAATACTCTTCAGTTCCGTATGAGACGGGATACTCACCATTTGATTGAAAAGTCCTGATAAAGCTCTTAGGTTTCAAACTAGGGTCTTTCCACCAACGGAGCTACAGAAGCTCAGAACTATCGGTATGTATGATGATGATAAATTTACTCGTTCAAGTCAGGCAACATTTCAAGCAGGAACGCCTCCCAATTATCGAGAATTAAACACCGTTTTATAGAACATTTGACAGGGAGTGATATTGAAATATTGACAAAAACCCACTAAAATCCTTACGAAAGCATTCTTCACTGAATCCATTTCATGTATAAAAGGTTTCATTAAATCAGCTGAAAAATACTTACTAGCAGAAGCTGGTACTGCAAAAATGAGACCAAGTGTCAGAAACACTTCGTACGTCCACACTATGCCGAAATTACCCAGAATATTGGCCACTGAAAAAAGAAAGTAACCGCAGTTATTGAAAAGTTCCTAATGATTATTAGGACACTGATAAAAAAAAAAAAAAAAGAATCCCTTAAATTACCGTACACCTTAAAATATGAAGAGTTGAAATTCTACACAGTGATGCGTTGACCCGTCTGTATGGGTTTAGAATGATATTTTAATAAAAATAATCTCTTTGATTACCATTCTCCTCAGTTATAGTATGCCATTTGGATGTTTTTGAGATAAATATAAGGAAGCTCCGTATTTGAAAACAATATTCATCTTAATTAATTAATTAGCACGTTTAATAGTTATTTTTATTATAACGTACTTCTTGATTTGCCATATTTACGCATTTATATATAAAATTGTACATATCAATACTTTATATATAAATATAAATTTATATATAAATACGTAATAAAAGTTTAGAAAAAAAAATATATACATATTAAGTAAGTGAAAGACCCCTACAAAAATGAAGAACGTTACAATGATTCATCATTATATACAAGTGACCAAAACTAAACCGTTTTAACGGCATAGTTTTGTACTAGAATGACCGCTCTGATATACAATATCAATGCGCGCGTACCCCCATCCCCACACAGATTAAATGGAAATCAAATGAAAGAGTGAATAAATTATGGTTTCAGGAGTATGTATGCTGTGGTACGCTATTTTTAGTATGCTGTGCTGTGGCATATTACACCATAAGTTCAGATTATCGTGTAAACTGCAACTGTCTGGCCAGTTCGTTTCACTAAAGTAACCGTAAACGTTTCAGGGAGATTTTAGCCCCTTGGTGAATCTGAGAAGGAGGGAGATAAGATACAAGAGAGAGCAGAAATGGCAAAGAGACAGACAGACGAATACGCCTATTCCCTCAAGTGCACAGTCATAGACATATATAGAAAGCCTAACTAAGCAACAAAAAAGTTAGGATGATAGAAATAGATCAAAGTAGATGATACTAAAGGCATAAGAATCTAAGAGAGAAAGCGAGCGAAAGAAAAAAAGCGACTCACTCTCTCTTTAGGTGGGAATGAATATCATCACCGGTTTGCAACCCCTCCACTAAACTAGTGGAGTTTAACTCCACTAGTTTAGTGGAGTCAAACTCCTAAACTAAACGTAGTGTTGGTTGTTGCTGTGGTTTTGAAGTGGCAGCCACTTCAAAACCACAGCAACACCCCACCCAATATGAGTGAGAAGTGCAGATATAACACACAGCAAACGTGAAAAAACAGACTACACACGCAAGCTGAGAGATGGAAGAGTCATACACTATTAAAATACAGAACACTGCGAGTGAAAGATACAGACAAAACTTACTCTGATAACACAGTCATGACAAAAACACACGGTCATTACCCACATTGTAAGTCAAATAACACAGCTATAACCCACAGAATGTAAGTTAAGAAACAGATATAATATACACACAGAATGTAAGTAAATGACACATATAATACTACAATACTACATACAAGAATACATTATAATGTGTATGAACAATGCAAACAAGACATTGTTTTGTCTCCATCTTTCACTTAAAAACACATACGTGACCAAACAATGAAAGTAAAAAACAGCCATAAGCGACACAATGTAAGTGAATAACACAGACATAACACAAGGTAAGTAAAGAACAACCGTAACCAACACAATGTAAGTGAAAAACAGCATTAACTCAGACAATGTAAGTGACAATCACAGACATAACATGTAATATAAGAAAAAAACAACGGACATAACACAAAATGTAAGTGAAAATCACAGACATAATCATACATCTTTAGTGTAAAACAGACAACACACAGCGTAAGTAAAACACAGACATAACACGCTATGCAAATGAAAACTCATACATAACAAGCAATTCTAGATGCCACTGCCTCACAGTATTAGAGTTATAATAAAATACAACGAGACGGAAAGCTACAGACCTAACATAACAAAAACAAATATGAAAATACCGAGAAAACACGTTATTTAAGTAAAATCAGCAATAACCCAACATGTTAAATGAAAAGCACGGCCATAACACAGTGAAAGACGTAGCACGATATTGAAGTTATAACACAACATGAGTGATACATGCAGACAAACCATTCTCGGGAAACCACTATGGCACACAATGTAAATGGAAAACATACGTAACTCATACAATGTAAGGTCCAAAACAGGATTCGAATCTAGCCCTTTCTAACTGAAGGGCCACGTCTCTCACAACTACGCTATCATAACTACTAGCGATCTTCGTTGTTTGATTTAAGTTAAACCATATAAGTCCATGAAGGGAGCGCGCACACCGGCCATTTTTGATGTTTCCGGAAGAAAATTAAAAGTGGCAACTCTTATTTCTAGAGTTGTATCGTTTGTGACCATCAAATATTTTTGCATGGGCGAACATCTGTGAAAAGAAAGTCCCAATATCCAATTTATTGTAAAAAACATATCACGCGGTGCTACTGTGCGATCCTCTGGGTGTCACAACCGACGCTTCTTTGCATGGTTGAATCTTCAAACATTTACCAGACACGATACCTGCGCATCTTCATTACAAATTAATTTAAGACTTCATTTTTAAGTAACACGACTGATGGTGGTCTCTGGTTTTTTAAGGAGTGTCGCATATTTCATATCCCTAATAATTCTTTCTGACAACGAATGCTTACATTTTTAGCGGTACACTTACCCAGAGAGAGCATCGCTGCCCCACTCAGCGTTAGCCACGGTAGGTAATCCCAGTGTAAATTTTCAGCGTTTGTGAAATAAAGAGTGAGTATGAGAGGCCACAGAAGTAAGACGTCCATCACACCAACCAAGGAAAAGAATAAAGATAGCTGGCCGAAGTTGACCTCACCAATCAGCTTCTTGAAGAGCACCTGAAAAATCAACAAGATACGTGAGAAACAGATCTGTGTCCTTAAGGTGATAATTATAAGAAACCTTCCAATGTGCGAGAACGGGTATTTTAATTTTACTTTTTAACAACACACTTATTTTACACAATCTAAACATCAATGCTGGGGGGGGGACACAGAAAGAGAGAACAGTACGGTAATTGTTTCATTCGAAGTTTTTATGTAGACGATATCTTACTTTTATATCTGAGTGTTTACATCTCAAGGCAAATTGTGGTAGTCGATGAGGTTTTCAAATACGAAACGCCAATGTTAAAGAGTTGTAGTCTTTAAGTACCTAACCATAAATTGTATTGACACTAATCACTTTTATATGACACTAACCGAGTACCAAATAAGTTACTCATTAACACCGAAGGTGGGAGGACTGAATGAGTCAAACAACATGGGTCCGAGACCATAATGAAAACTTGAGCCCACAGTATACAGAATTTAATATCTGAATGAATCCGCATTGAAGAGTGCACACGTTTTTGCTATGTTGCTCTCACCCACGAAAAGTTTATTTACAAACCTATAGTACGTTTCGTAATATATATATATAAGCAATCTATAATTAATATATATATATATATATATATATATATATATATATTATAGATTGATTTACTCGGTTGTTATACATTTTTTAAAAAGATATAATGACTAGAACCGATAGAAATGAAAACAAAGTTTATTAGTACGATACAACTAGTTTCATTCAGCTTGTATTAGCCTTCGTCAGGTGCACATTAAAAAAAGAAGAAATAATCAGCAAAGGTAGTATAACACCAGGGCAACTCGTTGTAAAGGTGGGTAAGCTCCGATCACTATTCTTAGTATTTCCCATAATATAAAACACATCTCACTAGAAGATGTATACTGTTATACATTATGGGTGTGTGTGGGGGATCACTACCCAGACGGGTTTTACTTGGGAGAAGGAGTAAAAAAAACTAAGTTTTTATAAAATTATTTGGTATCCTTAATATATATTATCCCCAAGGTAAAAAAATTTTCACATCTTTATCTCATCCAGAGTTTCTTATTCAAAGTAAAAGCAACTTGTATAGGTAAAGTTGATAAGGCTCTGTATTACTAAAAACAATATTACTCTGTATTACTGAAAAGCATTCTTGCTTCGCCCCTTTAAGCCAGTCCTTATAAGGACTATAAACCTTGATATTTCAGGGTCTAGCTATTCACTGAGGAGACCTCAAAAAAGGTTGAAACCGGTCTGGGTAGTGACCCCCCCACCCATAATGTATAACAGTATACATCTTCTAGTGAGATGTGTTTTACATTATGGGAAATACTAAGAATAGTGATCAGAGCTTTACGCACCTTTACAACGAGTTGCCTTGGTGTCGCACTACCTTTTAGACTTGAAGTACGTTCAGGCGCAAACTTAACTGTTTTGCTTACTTGGGAGAAGGAGAAAAAAAAACAATTTTGTAAAATTATTTGGTATCCTTAATATATATTATCCCCAAGGTAAAAAAATTTTTACACACACACACACACACACACATATATATATATATATATATATATATATTGTATTTTGATTTATTTTTACATGGTGCAGAAACCCTGCTCTAGAGACTAAACGTGGAACTTTTACAAGCCACTTCAGGCTTCCAATACTCAGAAATCCTAAAATTATATGTTCACGCCAGGTTAAACAAACTACTTTTCTGCTGTATATCCCTTTCCACTTCATGCCTCCACGAAAAACCAAGTATTTTTTCATCTCTGTTACGTCGGTTTGATATGAACACGCCTTCTCGAAGAGAATACAAATGGCTATGCACCTGCTATCTAAACACGAGCTTTGCATTCCACCCTTATTCATATATGGAGGTCTTCCTTGTTGTTATTTCGATTTACGGCCGAAGCAAGTAAGGCTATGAGGCCAGTGTATTATGTCAATTTACTTCATGTACTCTCCGGACGTTACGCCTGTTTTGACGTACGAAAAACATCAGTTTCCGTTTGGAGAAACGACACCAACAACAACACCTGCTAACTCACCTTCTATTTGAAATCGTCACATAAAAGCTCCTTGTATCGCTCACGGGATTCCGACCAATGGGTGTCTTCGATACCGACTGTGCTGAGGATGCTCACGAAGGTCTTTTTTCATTCATTGAATTAAACATACTTGAGCAGAAAAATAAAAGAATTTTTTCCACATCGCAACTGATAGATTAAGTAGTCTCACTAATGTTATTCACAGGCTATAATTTCGAAAGATTCAGACTGATATAATAGGAAGAAATTTAAATGGCTTATTATAATTTAAAGAGAGTTTATCGCTGAGAACAATAACCATTTCTTTGTGTAAACAGAATGCAGTAAATACAGGGTGTTTCAAAAAGAATGTCCCGATTTGAAAAATAAGTTATACGTTATCAAAACGCGAACATTGTAACAATTAATTTATTAGGATCGCTTCAATAATAAAATCCCCAGTTATTTGAGAAGTATTGTTACAACTGGCACTTAAACTATCCGAAAAATTTAAACAATGCCTTTGAGCAATAGTGGAACAGTCTATTGTGGAAAACAGGAAGCAGAAAAATAAAATTTTAGTTCATTCGACTTTTTAATGACATTCCTCACACACACACACACACACACACACACACACACACACACACACACACACACACACACACACACACACACACACACACACACACTCGCTACCTGTGTTCAGTAGTGAAAACCATTGAAAATTAAATTCATTTTTAATTTCTAACGTGCTTGTGTTTATCGCTGAGAACAATAATCATTTCTTTGTGTAAACAGAACGCAGTAAATATTATTATTGGACCGCTTAATCATGCCTGCTGTCATCCTTTCATGCATGGAAATTCAGGTATTTATTCTTACTTTATAAACTGCTGAGCCTGCTGCTGCTGCAGCAGCTAAAACGACGCCACCTAGTGTTGCCCTGCGTGAAACTCCATCCATGTAAGCCAAAAGCGCGATGCCGGTGTTACAAAGTATTACTGCAACTATCTGGAAATAGAAGAACAAAGAAAATAAATCATATATCAATAAATTAAAATCAGCATTTCGAAATTATTCATGTAATGAAATTATAATTCTACTTGAGGAATTTTGTGTCTTTTCAACAGCTACCAATTATCTCACAGGAAGAAATCAGTTATTCAGGAAAAGAAAAAGCAGATTCAAAATGAAGAGGAATTTATGTCACTTAATGAAAAAAAAAATGTTTTTTTTCTGCATGGAAGTTTATTTATTATGGCTCAACTCCCCATCATGAACGAGAAATAATTAGAATTCCCATAAATTTTTTATTTTGCAAATCCATTCTTTTGGATTTAAAGACTCCGCGTATAAAAAGCTTTAGAGATCACTGAGTCAGTTCGATGTTGAGTAGCCAATTAAATATGATTCGCAAAATCCACTGGGATTATTGTTTTGCCCATCCATAGGCGAGTTATTCCGTCCATTCAGGGACTCTGGTGGAACGGATTTTCGTAAATTTGTTTAGCTAATCCAAGTTTTATTTCACTCGGACCATTTGTAGGACCACAGAGAGGCAAAATGTGTCGTATTATTTTGTGCGGTAATTTCCTTCTGGCTGAATGAAACTTGATATAATTTGGAAGTATATTCTAAATAGTTTCAGCGTATGCATGGAAATACTTATAAAAAGTCGGTTGAGCGTAATGCTCATTATGACAAGAAATACGTAAAATCTGAAATGAGTACTTCTGAGCTTCCAGGCGTTGAGCTTAACATAATGAACAAAAACGGTGATATTCAAATGTGACCCAAGGTTTTATCCCGATGCCGAGGAAGACATTACGTTTTATGTCATTCTTTTAACACTTAGCTATTAAAGAAAGGTTTACAAATACAGATAACATTCAAGTGAGGAAAGAGACGTTCGAAATAATTAATATAAACTTCTATTCCAGGAAATTATGTTTAGAGTCCACTTGATGCCACCGAATATTCTTAAAAACGAGTTGCTCTGCTTATCGAAAAGTATGGAAAAATTGAGTTCCTAGAAAAAAGTCGAGAAGCGTCTATGGAATCATAGGAAGGATAAGAAAGATAAATAACAAAATGAGAGACAACACAGCACTGAAGTATGTAAGATATTATTGAGTAATGATAACCAGGTAAGCAACGTGGAATATAAAAAAAGAAGGATGTAATATGGGATGGCGATTCGCTTATAAACACATGCAATTGGTTACTTTGTTTCTTCTTCGAGTTTTCCGAGTACAAAAATCAAAAATATAACGTAGAAGGAAGAATTATAGCAGATGCCATAATACATCTAAGATGCGCATATGAATGCTATTAGCTTATCAACCAATTGTGCCTGTTAAAGAGTTTAGTTATTGAATACGCTTCCGAACCAGTGACTTACGTATGCATCTTTGAAATAATGAAAGAAATAAGTTTGGGGTCCTATTTGTTGAAGGTGCTTAAAGTTGTCTTATATCTTTTCGATTCGGGTGTTTGGTCCAACACGGAGACTCTCTCTCTCTCTTCATATTGACCCTTAAACCACCAATTAAGGAGCTAAAAGCCAATAAACCAATTCATCGAACCGATGGCGACAGAGAACAAAAACTGTTAGCATATGTCGATGACGTACTTGTCATCCTCGAGAGCGAAAGTCCTTGACGGAAATAATTTACGTATTGGATTTTTCGAGAAACGCCTCGGCCCTTCAGTTAAACCTGACAAGATGTCATTTTATGTGGATTAGCATATGGAAAAGGAACCTAAAATGACAGCAAGAAAAAGAGAAAAAAATTCATAATGAAGGTTTATTTTCTTGATCCTGAGAATTATTAATAATATATTTGGTTTACAGATCAAATGTTGATCAATTTTATTAACTGAACCTACTAGTTTCGCCAAACTTTGACTGTTGGTGTCTTCAGGGCACTTACATATAGGTGAAACAATCTCACAATTATGTGTAACTATAAAACTGACGAGAATAACTGTAAAAAACTGACTAGAACAATTACAAATAAAATAGTATCGAACGTGCATGAAACACGTATCGCGTGTACAAGATTAGCTAACTGTTGCTGAGGAACTTTCTGTAGTTTGTATTTCATTTCTTTTGTTTTTAAAGTTTGATTAGGGTTTTCCATATCTCTGGGAGTATTAGGCCTTGATTTCTGTTAAGGTTCACAGTAGAACGGGCGACTGTGGCTGCTTCTTTGAAAATTCTTGAATGGTAATCTTCCTCTAAGTAAGGGGAACAACTTTTTCCCATTCGATGAAATGGCTAGTTGTGGAGAAATGAGACCGATAGGCCAGAAATGTCCTGTCTGTTGTTTTTGACATAGCCAATGTGCTCTTTTTGCCTGATTTCAAGGCTTCTCGAAGTGTGTCCGATGTAACTAGAGCCACACAAGCATGGAATATTATAAACTCCAGCATATTTATAGAAAGGGTAGTTGTCTTTTGGAGATCTTAGTAGTTTCCGAATAGATTCTATTGGTTTAAATGTTACTCTTATTTTGTGTTGTTTGAGGAGACTGGCGAGCTTGTAGGAGATACCACTTACAAACGGAATTGAATATCTTCTTATTCTTTTTGTGGTGGTTCAGAGAAAAGGACTTTATTGACTAATCTACTTGGATAGCCGTTCAAGTACAGATTGTTGGAAATTAATGTTAACTCATCTTGAAGGGTCTTGTTGTCTGTTGTGATGCGAATCGCTCTCTTCTTTAACATGTGTACAATGATGAGGTTATGTGAGAGGTGGTGAGAGAAGCTGAAATGTAGGTAGAAATTCATATAGGTCAACAAAGATGTCCTATATGATTTTCTCAAAAAGATCAACTCCTTCCATCATTCTATTAAATTTACTCTGGAACTTGAAAGAGAAAAACAATTACCGTTTTTAGACATCTTAATCAAAAAACAAATTGATGGCAGTATAAATCTATCGATGTACAGAAAACCGACCAATACAGGTCGCTACCTACATTTCAGCTCCTCTCACCACATCTCACATAACCTCATCATTGTATACATGCTAAAGAAGAGGGCGATTCGCAGCACAACAAACAACGAGACCCTTCAGGATGAGTTAACATTAATTTCCAACAATCTGTACTTGAACGGCTATCCAAGTAGATTAGTCAATAAAGTCCTTTTGTCTGAACCACCACAAAAAGAACAAGAAGATATTCAATTCCGTTTGTAAGTGGCATCTCCTACAAGCTCGCCAGTCTCCTCAAACAACACAAAATAAGAGTAACATTTAAACCAATAGCATCTATTCGTAAACTACTAAGATCTCCAAAAAACCAAAAAACAACTACCCTTTCTATAAATATGCTGGAGTTTATAATATTCCGTGCTCGTGTGGCTCTAGTTACATCGGACACACTTCGAGAAGCCCTGAAATCAGGCAAAAAGAGCACATTGGCTATGTCAAAAACAACAGACAGGACATTTCTGGCCTATCGGTTTCATTTCT